>NW_013666647.1:286615-289124 GCF_000517525.1 Limulus polyphemus | reverse complement strand
CGGAACGAAGTTACGGAAAGTTAATTAACAAACGGAGATGTAACAGTTGGAATAATTTGTAGTATTTACAATGATGGCTTCTTAAGATGCAATTCATTAGAGTTTTTACATTAAAATGTTGCTAAATCACAATGATGAAAAGATTAACCAGTGACAGTTCTTATTAAAGAAATACAGAATATAAATAAACTCTTATAAATGGTACTGTATTTAATGAACAAAAATTGTCAAGAAGGAAAGGTTCTTGAAGAAATTTCTCAAATTACTTTTATAAAAAATTATCACCACAAATAAACTACATAGTAGAGAAATTATATATTGACATAAAAACCTGAAAAAACATAAGTTAAGAATATTATATTTAGTCAAAAATAAAAAATAAATATATAATTGCATTCTTGCAATTTCATTAAATATATTTTAAAATTACAAAATTATTTTAATCAAATATAAATTCACCCCTCTTTTTTCCAGCCACATTGGCCATTCTTTTCCAAGGTGGGTGTATTGGCCAGACTTGAACAAGAACCTAGGAATGAACTGCTGCAAGAGATAGGTTGCTGTTTCAAGTCCATAGTCAGTTGACCAGGTCGTTTCCTAGGACTTGTTTGAAGGTTACTTGTTGTTCCCAGACCAGAATCTTCACTTCTTTGGACTGGACACTCTTTTGGAATTAAAATGTCTTCTACAAAAAAATTAACATAGAATTCATGTCATTTTTACAATCATGGCAATTTATATATAATTCGACAATAAAACTTTTTTAACAAAAGACCAGCTATAATAATTTAAAATGAATTTTTAAAAAAATCTCGAAATTGACATGGACCTTGTTAAGTCAAACGAGAAAGTATATACATCCATCAACTGAATTTTCTTTTTGAAACAACTAAGTGAAAAACATAGAGTTATTAATGTGGTTCTGAAATACTCTATTGTTTTGATATAAATAGTGAGAGTTGTACATTCACTTAGAAATATGTTTTAAAACCTTAATAGCTATAATAATTTATAAAACAATTGTTGTTTTTTTGCATAGAATAGGAATTTAAACTTTCAACTGTATTAAATGCTTTTTTTTTCTTTCTGAAACATGGACCAAATTTATCTTGGGAAGCCTGACTAACTCTATCTACCAAATTTCTTACCTTGCTTGGCTAGATGGGTAGTTGTCACATCTATGTTCTTTCCAGGCATATTAATTGAACTGGTGGAAATATGTACAGAAGAATCATTCCTCACCAGATGATGTTCTTCAGGGGATTTGGATGCTTTCAATGGTTTTCGAAGTGACTGAGGTGAATCTGCCCAACTATAGAAAAATAAAAATATATAGACTGGTTGTTAACAACTCGGAAGGTGATTACTAACAAGTTGCCCCCCAGTGGCACAGCAGTATGTCTGCAGACTTACAATGCTAGAAACCAGGTTTTGATACCCATCGTGGGCAGAGCACAGATAGCCCATTGTGTAGCTTTGTGTTTAATTACAAACAAATATTAACAAGTTGCACATATTACAGCTAATTGTGCACCAGTTAATTCACCAGTGAATTTTTACTTGAAAAAAAAAGACAAACAATGAGGTGCATGATATGCTCTCTAGTCTCACTGATGACTAAAAATGGTCCGGGTAAAATGTTTTTACACTGGCCCTCCAATGGGATCAGTGAAGATGGATTCCTGAAAAAATCAGTGGGGTGATGCAGCTAATAGTGTATAGCCTACAATATATCTAGTATTATTCATATAGTTCACAAATTAAACAAAAATACACATTTAAGATTAAATTTTGTTTGCCTACTATTATTATGCTCATCAGCTGTTACCTGGAAAAAGAAAATAGTATAAAAAAAATCTAATTTTTTCAATGGAATTTTCTCAATGTCCCAACAGTCTAATCCATCCCTGGTGTGAGAAAATCAAACTGAAATAGGCTGTACAAAAAATCCCTTGTACACAAGACATGGAGGTTTATTGGGCAGTGTGCTATCCCTCTCTAGGTAAGGATGGCACAGATGCCCTTATTAAGGCAATACAAATGTCATCTGGATTTTCTTCTCTACAGGTCATCAGAAGCTAGATATGAAGAGCTACCTGACATAGTAGCTCTGTCTCCATGTATATTGCTGCTTTTCAATTATCCAGAGCATCCCAAAGTCGAAAACTGGCAAACAGCCAAAACTGAGATTTCTTATTTTTGTTCATCATCATCATCTTTCCTCAACAGGCCTAGTGCTTAACTAGTTCTAGCAGTAACTATAATTTTATCATCATTTGATAGAGTAAAACAGTCTTCATGATCTTTGACAACCTATTTTTATCATTATTCTATGTAAAATTTATAAACCTTTATATTAGGTCGTCAAGAAATTAATGTTGCTTTTTAGAACACTTTCATTAACCACCCCTCAAAAAACTTACATCGCGTATAATAGTTAAACGAACCGCCTAAACGTCACGTTAGTGCTGCCGATATAATGTGTGAAAGTTAGTATATTCTAATCCAG
>NW_013666647.1:241882-285701 GCF_000517525.1 Limulus polyphemus | reverse complement strand
CTGGATTAGAATATACTAACTTTCACACATTATATCGGCAGCACTAACGTGACGTTTAGGCGGTTCGTTTAACTATTATACGCGATGTAAGTTTTTTGAGGGTGGTTAATGAAAGTGTTCTAAAACGCGACATTAATTTCTTGACGACCTAATAATATAATATTATATTATTACCTATTATAACCTACTATTATTGTACAGTTTTGCATAGTTATTTCGCATTAAATGACAGGAAAAATGTTTACGATTTCCAAAAGTGTGGGTGGTATTACATTGTGCTTTTCAACAAACCAGTAAATCATTCAAATCTGTTAGATGGTAATATTAGTTTAGAATTTGAAATACCTAGCTATATTGAACTGTCTGTAATTAACCTATTATCTAACGTTGATTGGAAATCGGAAAAATGAAATTGTTCGGTTAATCATACATGCGACTCATTTTGTATAAGATAGTTAGTACGTGGTGGCGGCTTTATAACAGATCAAAGTTAAGCATTCACTACTCGTCAAATTAGAAATGGAGAAAGTCAAGAGCATCATTGAGTATGATAGGTGTCAAAAAACGATCATGTACAAAAAACAAGGCAAGGGTACTCCACCATGTACGAAAGGAATCAAAAGTATTGTCATGTACAAAAAAAAGGCAAGGGTACTCCATCATGTACGAAAGGAATAAAAAGTATTGTCATGTACAAAAATAAGGGCAAGGGTACTTTATCACGTGTGAAAGGAATCAAAAGTATTGTCATGTACAAAAAAAAGGCAAGGGTACTCCACCATGTACGAAAGGAATCAAAAGTATTGTCATGTACAAAAAAAAAAGGCAAGGGTACTCCACCATGTACGAAACGAATCAAGGGTACACTCATGTTCGAAAAATATATCTTTTAATTTGTTTTCAATTTATAAGTTGTTAGAATATCAAGAAATGAACGATAAACAAGTTAATAATTTGTTAATATTTGATGTTTCAATACCAGGATCGTTGTTTTATTTGTTTTTTTAGCTATAGTTTTTCTTTTCTTTTATAAACATATTATATAATGCGTACATAATATAATTAATTTTATGAAATGTTGTTGCCAATAGTTTCCAATCTCATTAAAACACTAAACTGGCTTTTCACTGGCCTTACTCGTTTTAGAAATATCGATTTATATACCACGTCCATTGCTTTCCGAAAGAAAACTAATGATATGAATTAATTGAGTTCGGAAAATTTTTTTAAATCACTATATGTTTCCCAATAAGCACACAATAAGTTTTTTTAGTTTCTGGCTAATTTCGTAAAGTGGCAAACCAAAATACCCAAAATTCATATCAAATATTTCTTTGAAGAAAACAACAACAAATGCTGCAATTTATTTAATAATAAGAATAACAAAGACAAATAATTTCTTTCTTTTTTTTAGAGTTAGGTTAAAGCAAGTAGCACATATCGTCCTTTTAATAATACCCACAGACGGCTTTTTGTGGAGGTCCTTCAAGTAATAGGAATATCATTCAAATATTCTAACATCAGAAACCTAACTATACGATACTTGAAAATGAGTAGAAAATGGTAAAATGTTTATGAACGTTACTATTTAGCTGAACCACATGCTAAATAGCAACGTTCATAAAGAAACAAATATCACATGCGAGTGTGGAAAGAAACATCCGTCTAACACTACTGGATAAGATTACCAATATTTAGAAGCAAACATTAACATTAAATGGAATAAGCAGTATATGGTTAGCAGAATTCAAATAATTTTATAAAACTTTATAATGACTGAAAATGTTTAAGACAGTTACTAGTACCATTTATATTTTACAATTGACAGAATATATTAGAAGCGGTAGATCATATAGGATTATATTTAAGTGGCAAACACAAACAAACCCAACTTCAATAATTCGGAATATTTGACTGTAACTGTTAACAATGCATAAACACTTTTCGGGCATTAACAACGTTCATGTTTTATTCACAAACTTCGATAATTCGTAAAATTTGACTTTTTAATTGTTAACAACACATCAATACTTTCCGGACGTTAACAATTTTAGTGTTAAATTTATTCAAGTTAGAAAATTATAAAAACTAACCCAGCTTAAAACGCATTAATATCAAGCTTGTTTTCATCACGTAGAAGTTTTTAATGAATACATAATCATGCCTGACGCACCACTGAATGTATAAAGGGAAAACGTGTACTTTTCTGTTTTATAAAATAATAAAACTTCTACAATACATAACAGATTTTCTCTGAATGTCGTAGTGGTGATACTGGAAAAGAAAAGGCAAATTTAACTGATTAACGTCTCATTATGCAGGTGCAACTCCTTAAACCTTCCTTCAAAAATAAAGACATAACAGACAAGTCTGTGTAAAATTTGATTGTGCTTATATTTAACAATAATAACAACATCCGATTCAAGTAACCTATGTGTTTAGAGCGACATTATTTGTTTACCTTGTCATCAGTAAAGCTAATTAAAATATACTTTTTTTTGCGTTTCTGCTCATAAAGATTAAAATACATTGTTTCATCAGTTGGGTACCGCCTCTATCAACGATATTTTCGGCCGTAAACCCAATAATATTCCACAAGGTTCGACCAGTTTAGGTGATTTCGGTTAGTACTAAATACGTATTCTAAGCTAACAATGCCAAATATTCTTTACAATAAAATTGTAATAATAAGAGACAGATGAAAATAAAAAATAATTATAGTCTATATACTAGCTAGTATAAATCAATATTTGGTTTTAGACCCTATATTTCAATTCACGTACTTGTACAATTCATAAGTACTTATGTAACCAGGATACTGTGTCACTTTAGAAGAGAACATATAGCCAAATAGAATGTGCAAAAACACCAAACTTGACAAAAAATACAAACTCTGAACAAGTAATGTTAAGAAAGGCAAATAAAAATTAACGTAAATCTAATTTCTATTAACTTACTCCCATACACAGTCAAAGAACATATACCAATATGTATAAATAAATGTATATATATATATATATATATCCTCTGGGCATGGCCTGGTGGTTAAGACGCTCGATTCCCAATCTGCAGTTCATAGGATCGAAACCCGTCGCCGAACGTGTCCACCTTTTCAGCTGAGGAAGAGTTATAATGTGACAGTCAGTTCCATTATTCGTTAATGAAAGAGTAGTCCAAAAGTTTGTGGTGAGTGACGTTGACTAGCTGCATTCCACCCAAGTATATAACTTAAAAGTTAGGGACGGCTAGTGTACATAGCCCTCAGGTAGCTTTCGCGAATTTCTTCAAAATAAACCTTTTCCTCTGTACAACCATTTTAAACCACACTAATCCAATTCTTTCACACAAGTCTGCTAATCATTTAATAAAAGGATTAATACATAAATCACTAAATAAACAAAAATTAATAAAGTTTGACGATATTCTATGGAAAAACAATGTGGCAAATAAGCACAAATAACCAATTGTGTAACTTTGCGCTTAACAACAGACAAAGATATCTATAAAAGGAAGAGTACAAAAATCTTCTGAATAAACAGACCGAGAAACTTCACACAGAAAAACTTTCTTGGGCAACATTTGAGCCTTAATTCTATTGGTTATAGCTATACAGTCGTCAAATGTAAACTTTCTGTGTTGAAATAAAAACAATGTCCTAAAATGCATGCGTTTACTCATCACATCAGAGCCCAAGTGTCTAAACACTTTTAGAACCTGAAACTCAAAGGAAAATTTATCGAGGAAGAAATAGTCAGATGAAGCTGATGTGATACACTTACAGCGACACTAACCGAAATAATTGTGTGAAGTTTGATAGCGTACATAGAAACTATACAGCAGAAGTTCAATAAAGGGGATAAAAGGGCAAATGTCATGGAATCAGTTGAAACAGATTTGTAATCGGAGTCGGTATTTTCAATCTTAACCGTTCACCTTATGCAACACTTAGACTAAAAGCTCCATTTAGAAGCAACTAAGTTCATGCATAGTCATCCCTATTTTAGAACGGTTGAAAAGGTGGGTGGTAATCAGTCAAAAACACCAGCCGCCCATAAATAATGGCACTAATTGTCACGGTTATAAAGTGCGGAGTGTGTTCAGCAGCATATCAAGGCTTCAGCGCTGATCTTTTTCGTTACGCAGCCTGACATGTTAACCACGAGGCTACGTCCAGTTTTAACAGATAGTAGCCTAGTAATGCTTATTTTAAGCGCCTTTGCCAGCAAAATGACTAAGTATAGATGCTATTTTTCGAGTTAGAACTAATAAACAAGTTTGACACAATGGTATAGCTAAACAAATCTAAATAAAACTGATCAAAAACATAAAATCAAAGCGCTATGAAACAAATAACATTTTAACATTTCAGTTAATGCAGAAGAAAATTTCTGCCGGTACTGAGTGGTGGCATGATTTTATGAACCGAATTATAGTTCATTTGTAAAGTATTTACTATTCTGTTAAATTATGAAACAGTTTTAAACATCAAGGGATTGGGGAAGGGGTAGAGAAGCGTGCATATTCGCAATATGCATACTACCATAGTTTGATCATTACCACAATATTGCTGTTGGCATTCAATAATCACACCAAAATGTTTTGTTCTCTATCATAACAAAAAAGCTATAAGACCATGATATATATTAACAAGATGAATAAAACATCATTACTTAGTGTCTAAAACCTGATAAGAGGCATCATAAACGATACACCAAAACAAATGTATGTTATACTTTAAAAAAGTATTTGTATTGATAACGAAAGAAAGATCCATCGGATATTAAATAAATCTGACAAACAATAAGCACTCTGATCCAAAATTTTATGTTGACAACAAAAATAGATTAAACACTAAAAATGTTCGGTTAATACTTTGGGTTAAACGCTTACTTTGTCACAAAACAGTAAGACATTTCATATACCAAGTACGTTTGGTAAATAAATACTTTTCGCTCGGAAATTACATTGCTAATCAAGCTTAAATGTTCTAAATTCAACGACTTGCAAAATTCATGTTATTGTTTGGAACTTCTTATAAATTATTCGAAATCTATTCAATATATATTCACTCTTCTTGTCCATGAGGAGACATATTTACTTAAAAAGATAATTCTGTAACGTTATCTACACTGACATGAAAATATGTTTTTTTCAGAAAATTTTACTGGTTAAACTAAAATTCGTTATCACCAAATTAATATTCCCAGGAAACTTCTCTCACCCTCGGAGTCAAACGAATCGTTTTTCTTTAGAAGGCTCATGGCTTCTTTTATTACACTAGTTCTACTACAAAATAAGTCAACAATAACAGCAGGCTTATTCGAAATTTCACATACTCTCCTTTTATGTCCTTATGCACGAGAAAGATTTTAAAAAAGCTATTATCTTACATTCGAAGCCTTTTTTCGTTTCAGAACACCAGTCTTCCAAATGTCTCGTTTACTTTAGTATAGCTGTCTCTAACATTCGTTTCTCAGGAAATGGGGAGTGGAAATCCTAATCATTTTTTTAAAGGTTTGATACTAGTTTTGTATGACGTACATCCTTATTCACATTAATGGCTTACAAGAGTGTATACAATATTAATCTATACCCCAGGCTAATCACTAAATCATTACTAGTGAGACTGTTAATAATTTTGACCTACAAATACGATACAGTCCTTTGTAATGATAACCATACTAATATTATTGAATTATTTAACTCGTATATATCATACCCAAGCAGTGAGTGAAAAATAATTGGAGATTATAATGTCTGCGGCACACATGGAATTTAAAGCGTGCTTAAATAATGTATATTTATTAGCAACAGGAGTTTCAAGAAAAGAACACAAATCTAGAGAAGTTTTAAACAAATTTGTTTACTCTCAAATTTTGAAAAATGTATTTTAAACTAACTGTAAGGTTTTTTCAGCTGATAGTCACGACTAAAGCCAATCAAAATGCATTAAGAAAAACGACTGCGAGTCAAGCCCGTATTGGATGTTAGAGATTCATAAAATACACTTACTTACAACACACTTTTGAAGCACTGAGTTGAAATAACTGCTGTATGCAATCTATGACTTATATACATTTCATATGAAATCCTCTGAATTTCTCTCTGCGAAAACGGTTTCGCATACAAAAAAGGCCGAAATTAGATTATTGAAATATTTCTTATGACACAATTGCCGTCAGTCCGTAGAAGATATAAATAATCCGATTTATGTTATATGGGTTATTTAAGACATCAAAATATGTCCCACGAGTTTTACACTAGGGTTCTTCAATCAACCGCATATACAAGTTCAAACACTCAAACTTATTTGTTTTTTTTTTCTGAATACTGATCCTGTGATGTGACAGGTGAGAGCTTGAGCTTTATAAATGCAGAAATGTATTCATAACACTTTTAACCTGCACAAAAATGGGCAAGATAAGAATTTTTCTGATTTTCAGTCTAGTTCAAACTATCGATGTAAAAACCATTTCCTTGACTGAAAGTTCAATAGCATTTGTCACCAAAGTTTGTTAAAAGTGGTAATCAAAAAAGGAGTACGTCTGTCATAAGTTTGTTTCTTGCTAAGCACAAAACTACACAATGGGCTATTTGTGATGTGCTCACTGCGAGTATCGAAACCTTATTTTCAGCGTTTTAAGCCCTCAGACTTACTGCTGACACACCCACGGGGGGAGGGGGACTGTAGACACCACGTGATCTTGACTCTGACTGAGTGAAAAGACAATTTTTCTCCATCACGTACAGACTTTTCACAAAACGTCATAAATCAATACATAAAAGAAAGACCACAACACGTGGTTTTGAGACTAAAAGACGTAGATTTCACACACACACACAAAATCAGGATGAATGAGGATGCATGTTCGTTTGACATCAATGTTCTTCCCTTTCTTCAGTTTGTTTGTATTTTTGTTAACAAACGTAATAATAATAAAAAATTTCATTGTGGTAAACGAAATAATAATTTGATCAAAGTAAGAGTTTTTCCTTCCCGATTTGTAAAAAATCCTTACGTGATAGAAAATCTGCGTAGCTGAATTATAGAAAATCCGTTATTAAAACCAAAACAACTTTTATATAAATTCGCAGGCCTGTGTAATCGACTACTGTAACCACTTGTTGTAAGACACATTTCAAAAAATTTGCAATGCAATAAAACACACCTTTTAACATAAACATGACAGAGATTATTTTAATGGTGCTTGGAGTGCAAACTATGGACAATTATCATGAAAGACTCGAAGTGTGTGTTTGTTTGTAATTAAGCACAAAGCTACACAATGGGATGTCTGTGCTCTGCCCACTACGGGTATCGAAACCCGGATTCTAGTGTTGCAAATCCGCAGACATACCGCTGTGCCACTGGGGGGCCGAAGCGTGTGATGTTCTTCTATAGCCAAGTTTCACTGTTTTAAGTTCTTAAGACAACTGAGACACTTGACCCTGCTTGTATTGTTCTGACAGTACAAACAGCGAAGGAGTGTAGTGGTGTGGGGATCATCTCTGTTGTAAAGATTGGACCTTTTGATTCCCTTCAAAGGGTGAATTCTTTATAAGACTTGACTCGTATAATGATCAAACTGAGATTTTCATAAGATGAAAAATTCCCCATTAATTAAGGGCATTTACATCTTAATTGAAATGATTACTGACAAGCATAAGATAACTCTGTCAGGTGGTATTCCTTCATTTTTTTAATTATTATTATCGTCATTATGCTTATACCTTACGAACTTTTCCTCTGTTGTTTAGTTGAACTGCCTCCATTTTGCCCAGTTACTTTTATAGCTACCATAAGGAGAAACTTATCCAAAAGAAAAATAAATAAAAAGTTAGGCCACCTGCCCAAAATATGTGAGAACGTGCTAGATTTGCTAGCTTGTAAGTCGGGATATGAGCACAGTTTCAAACACAGTGACCCTGGGATCCCGAGGAGTGCCAGGAATAAAATATTTCATGCCGGATTTGGGTTCAGCGACCTTGAACACCTACCTTCACACTCCATCATGCCTAAGAGACCTTCTGGACGCTTCTTGGTCCCCACTTGGTACGAGGACTATTCCATATAGATAAGGACACTCTCCGAATCACCCGAGTCCGAATACTAAGTTTGGTCCTGGCTAGCTCCAAAACTGCATAAGTTCGCGGAAAGCAAACAAATTCTCACTCAACAAACTCAAACTATAACCTTTACAGAATATGTATGAACCTTTGAAAGTGAGGATTTTATAGTCTATGATATGGAATACCTTATAAGATGTAAAAAATCTTGGATTATCATGTCCATTTTATATTATTATTATTCAGATAATTTGAAGCTTTCCCAATTTTTATAACTCTGGACGCACTTGTAAGAATCGTGGAAACTTTCCTTGTCATCAAAGAATAGCGCAAAAGAAAACATCATGGACCACATTAAATCAGTAAATACAAATACTAACTTAAATTAAGTTCATTTTGTAAGCAATTAAAACTGCGACACTTCAACCTATAGGAGCGGGCCATCTTGATAAAAATAGAGTAGAATTACATGTATTATAATTACTAAAGAGGAGTTCCGACATATTTGTTCAAAGATTTTGATTTTTTACTATTTTTATTTTGTTTACAGTAGTATAGGGTGCTTGAAAGACACGATGTGCATTTAAAAAATGTCAAGTTTCACTACAATGTTAACATGCTCCTAATTTCGAATAGCATTAGATGGCAGGTAAGATATGAAATATATAATATTTTCTCATAATTACGTACATGCCCAGTTACTTTTTATACGAAACTGCAGACTTTCTACGAAAACTGATAATCAAAATGAAGTCGCTTTTGTTACATACGACAGAAGTTAATGCATGATTGTTCTATCTATACTCAATGGTGTAATTGTTTGTTTTTTAGTACAAAACTATACAATAGGTTATCTGCACTCTGTCCATCACCGTGAATCGAACCTCGGATTTTAGAGTATGTTTGTATATTTACCGCTGATCCAGTGGGGACATAAAGTAATGGGATGATGGGTGAGGACTAATTGAACATGTATTTAATATTAAAGCAAGATTCACTGAAGAAAATTTGAAAATTGTACTAAATCTGTTACTTGGGTGGAAGTTTTACATTCTTCTTGGAAAATTGCTTGCAAAGTTTGAGAAATTAAACAAATTCGTTCTTGCTGAAACAGTTTGAAATAAAATGTTGAACAAAACTAAGGAATAGATAGTATCAGTTCACAATGAAAACCATCAAGTGATAATTTATTGCCTTCGTGAATTGTGAGTAAAGTGAATTTTGGTGATTTGTGTTTTTGCTGTTCACGACAGTTATGGAGCAATTAAATTTTCAAATATTTTAACAAAATTTAAACAGTTATTTAACTGTAGAAGCCTATGGATATAATATATGTTATTCATCAAGGGTCACTTTTAAACTTCTTTGTAGACAAATGCCATCAACACCAGGGCTGAATGTGGCACTTAGAAATTAAGTTGTTTTTTATGAAGAAACCACGCCTAAGATAGACTTGGATCTTCAGTTCATCTGAAAACAAATAGATATGCTGACTGCAGTCATCACATTCAATTTCTACGTGCAGGGTATTTAATATTAAATTTCTCTTACATTTAAAAAAGAAAAAAACATTTGATATTCTAACAGAACATGTTTTCATATACTCTCTCTCTACACACACATATGTATATACATGTATCACACACACACACACATATGTATATACATGTATCACACACACACACATATGTATATACATGTATCACACACACACACATATGTATATACATGTATTACACACACACACACATATGTATATACATGTATCACACACACACACATATGTATATACATGTATCACACACACACACATATGTATATACATGTTTCACACACACACACACACACAGAGATATGTATATCCATGTGTGTGTGTGTAGTAAAAAATTACTGTAAAAGCTACGTTTTGACACAAATATTTATGAGTTATGCAATACTCTTAAAACACTGGTATCATTATGATATATACCAAACATGCATAAGTGGCTGAACAGTTAAGAACTTAAGAGCCACATCTAATATTGCTCCATGGAGCCCATGAGGTCAGGTTGCGCAACCCGTAGTTTATCCCTAGAAAAAGTGAACTTACGTAGATATCAATAAATCTGGAGACAATAAATCAACGCGGTAAAAATTATTGTGTTAAGTTATGTGTTAAACGTTATATAAAAACTGTTTTTTTTTGTAATTTGATATTTTTTATCAAGAAATAGTTTAGTTTGTCACGTACGAAATGGAAATTCATTATATTTATATATATATATTTGTCAAAACACCTAAAGTGTTTGTTTCAGAATTTGTTTCGTTGTTAAGCATAAACACAATATGCTATTATGCAATGACCACATTCCAGGGATCGAACTTTGAATATTAGCGTTTTAAGCCCTGATGCTTACCACTGAGCCACCAAAGAACCTACACCTGAAGTGTGAATATTTTATTATGCTTCGTAAATTCAAATAGAAAAGTCCAGCTGCACGTTTTTAGTACGAAATGTTATCAAAATATATTTAAAAAGGATACAACATACAGTGTTTCTATCAATCATGAAACTACATATTGATAATTTTTATACAATGTCAATCTCTAGCTCAAAGATTATTTAGCAAAAAAAAAAAAACTCCCAGTATGTAGCGTAAACACAGCTGATTTCTTTAACCAAACTATCACAGAACTGTGGGAATGTATAGAAAATTTTATAATAACTATGGTATTGCAATGTGAAAAAAATAAACTTTTATGATAAGCTAGGGTAAAATATTTGTATGTTGTGACTCACAAACACCGAATTCACATCGGAATATTTGAAATGACGAAACAGGCCATATTTTCGAGGAATATTAAATTATTGTACCACTGGAGGAATGATCATTTGTGGCAATGACTAGAATAAAAACAATTCTGGCATTATAACTGAACAAGTTATTTAGATAGTTTTTATAATAATAACGTCTATTCGCCGTAATACTAGTAAGCTCAATATGGGAACAACAAATGTTCGTAAATCATTTAAAGCTATTAAATAGACGTTCGTATTTGTCACTCTGTCCAAATGTTGCCAGTTTTCTGAGAAAGAAAAAAGTAATATCAGCGATGCACGACTGCCATCTGTTGTTAGCGTTCGTTAATATAAATTGTAAAGTGTTAATGTTAGTTTACTCGCTAGTACACTTGCCAAGGCATACAAGAGAAATAGCGTTGGCATTGCAACATGTCGTACTAGTAATATGCGATGTTTAGGTATATTTACCTTTATTATAATTATCAGGTAGCACGCACAGTTATGTTTGTGTATTTATATAAATACACCTTCAATGCATTATAATTATGAGGTAGCATGCACAGTTATGTGTGTGTATTTATATAAATACACCTTCAGTGCAGCGCTACCGCTACTTTTGAAACTATTTTTCATGATAATTTGTTTTTGTCAATGGATAATTTAGGGATGAAAAACAGAAATTAATTGGTAAATGATAGTACTCTATTGCTACAATATCAAAATACAGACTTCTCAGAACAACCTATCTATATTTGTGAACGATAATAGGAAAGCAGCTGACAACCATACAGCCTTCGGTACATTCAGTGATAATACTTAAAGAACACAACGTCAAAAAATAAATGAATATGACGACAGTAATAATGATAAATGATATAATAAGTTCACGACAGAAACTGCATCACATAATACGTTTGACTGTTTTTCGTAAGCAAAATGCATTGTAAATATAATTATATATATATATATATATAATATGTTATATATATCATGATCTATAATAATATATATATATATATATGTCTGGGATTTTAACTAATTACCAGACATGAAATATAAACTAGCTGGTTCATATGAATATCTTGTATTATCAATTGAAACGTATTAACCAAGAAAAGTTTCTGCTTGAATTGACCAGCTTAGGAATTTAATAAAACATTTAACAGTACTTCTAAAATAAAGTTTTACATAAAAAAATAATAAACCTTTTAAATTAATACTAAATATAACAATAATATAAGCAAATACAAAGAACGCTTTATATATACTTTACGTGGTATCATGGGCGCCCGCAGAAATTTTTCCACGGAGGCAAAATAGTGTGAAATTGTGAAATGAATAAAAAAAATTCATATATATATATGCTGAAAGAATAAATAAAAAATCGTGATTCTTATTCCCCACCCCCACTCCCCATGCGTAGCATTACGTGACGGATAGCCATCACTGCAGATCGAATCAGCTAAATATGTGGGGTAGCATAAGCGAGCCTAATTAACTCCGAAACAATATACATATAATAATTATATATATATATATATATATACGTATATAATTATATACATACAAACTATATAATTATACAAAATATAATTGTATACAACATACAAGTGATTATAATTTACATTTTCTATTAAAAACGTAGCGAGTAGAGCTTTGCATTGACGAAAAATGGAGCGACGCTACTTGCAATCGTTATGAATTTTCAAATGTAGCGTCAATCCACTAGTCGCTCTTAGAAACATAGCGGCGCTACACACAGCTCTGCATGTCTACATGTATATATATATATATGTTTCGTAATTTTAACATTTTCTACATTTCTGTAATGTTTTATGTTAGTGATTATACAATAAATAATATACGTGTATAGAATATGCATAAATGTGTAACTTAGTTAATTACCAAATTTGTGGAAATGTCTATGATTAAGCATTATTAGTCTCCACGAATTACGTGTTTAGACAGTGAATCTTTTCAGACCGATATATTCAAGGTAAGGAAAGGGTTATTACCAAACAAAATATAAAAACAGCACGGAAACAGAATACGTACGTATCCAGTACCAGCGGTTTGTACAGTGCCAATCTATGCCGTACAAGTGAGTGAAGAATCTTTATCTTATAAAATCGTTTTTTTTTGTTTTTTTTAGTTTCGTTGTGTTTCATTTGATATCCCTCCATCTGATTAATTCTGACCAAGTAACCTAATTTCCTTATTTCAGCAGAACTCACAAAGCTAAGTGTGAAAAACTGAGACCCATATAACGTTAATATGGCCTAATTAATTGACGTAAAAGTCTTCTTTTTCCTTTTTTTTTATCAAGTGCATTATTACATTTCACTTATTTCTATTCCAGTAAGTACAGATTATGATAAACTAGTTTCTGTTGTTCATTATAGCTATGAAATAGCCATCCATTGCAATTATTACACGTATTCCACTTTGCACAAATGTCTCAGATATATATATAAAGTTTATATGATAAAAATTCCCCAATATCTAATTTGCCAAATACGTATCTGACAGTTTTGCTCTGCATTAGTTTGTTTATTGAATTTCGAGCAAACCTCCTCGACGGCCATTTACGCTAGCCGTCCATAATTTTGAACCACTCACCGTGGATTACTCTGATCGAAAAGTGGATTTTGACTGTCAATCTTATAACGCACCCATAACCCTAAAGTATGGGATTAGTTTTCTTTGTTTTTTGTTTCTGTAATGGGGCAAGAATCACGGATCGACAGTCCAGCATACACTAATCACTGAATCATGCCTGGCTGAGCAGTTCGTTTTTAGAAAACGTACATAACAAGGTCCCTAAACCATAATTCTTACATTTCTAGCAAAACAAGTCAGTTGTAAGTAAAAGGGACACGTGCAGTTTAGTTGATATACACACAACTCATATGGTCTTCAAATCTTGTGCTGTTCAAAATAAGAACTGTCTATAAATAAGATAGAGGAGAGATTGTCCATACAAGATACTATTAATATTAAACATATCTGTCTGGGTGTGTAAAAGATCAAATACACTTTCACTCTAAACAACAAAAGCACAAGGAAAGGTAAATATATAAACTTTTAATAGAAATAATGAAATCGATATTGTGTAAATAATACACAGAACTATATAAGGTATTTTAATCAGTAAATATTCATCAATAATGTTTAATTCACGTTGATGAGAATAGCATCCTTAACTTCTACTCGCTACATGAGATAATTTATCATTCACTATTCAATCTAAAACTCAATATACATCGCGTTTTCCTTAATGTGTCGCCCAGACACGCTAGATCGATACATATCAAAACTAATTATAAATTGTATAATCGTATTCTAAACTTATAACACTCCATCTAATGTATGTGCAAATTTCATATCTAAAATTCTGAAATTCAGTCAGTTCAGTCCAGTTATTGAAAAGCATTAACAGAGGTACAATTGGAATTTTGTTGATTCAAAAATGAAATAAAAAACAAATTAACAGAAAACATCGATGATAAATTAAACTCTTTATTCTCAACCTAAAACAAGTTATACTTTACTTTGAATTACATGTAATAAACCACTATGAGAAACATCATTTTATAACTGCTTAATCGCGCACGCACAGCTCCACAATGGAAAATCGGTAAGTCTCAAGACTTATAACGCTAAAAACCAGGTTTCAAAACCCGTGGTGGGCATAAAAGAAATAGCCCATTATGAAGCTTCTTCCTTAACAACAAACTCAGTCGTACCAGACAAAATATCTGAAAAATAAAATCACGTTTCCTGCTAGCGTAGATTTAGTTATTGTTCTTTCAACCACCTGGATGACGTTATCATTAAACACTTCTGATTTTAGCCTTCCTGACACTTAAAAACGCTCGTGCAAATAGTGTGAAATTTGCTTTACCACCAATGAAACTTAAAAAAAAATTATTTGCTTGAGATTTCACTTCAACAAGTCAATGAGAAGTGCTATACCTATGTGTAACTTCCAAGCTCGTGTTTACAGTTTAGTTTTATATTACTTTTCAAGGTACAATTCTAAATTTAACCCTTACATTCTGTCTCGGGAACAGATTTCTGCTTTGCTGGAGTTACAATAAAAGGACATATTCGTCACATGTCCAGACAAACAAAGTAGAGTTATTATTTGGAATAAGTCTGACATCAACAAAATGTATGGCATTTTAAATTATACAAGTAAGTTTAAAAAATCATATTTTGGTCCAATCCAATCTACACATACGAAAATAGATTATTCAATTATATTGGTCTTAACAAAAGATGGCATCATATGTATGGTTTACCCAAACACACAAAGAAAGTACATCACAAAAATGTATTGTCTCCAACTTAGAAATTGTACGTCTAATATGACAAGTGTTTTTTTAAACACTTTTCTCACTGAGTTCAATTTTGAAGAGTACGCTCTCAATAATAACAGCTTCGAATTCTTAAACTTTAACAAAAATTTCAAGTTTGATCATGAACTTCTCTGCACTAGGATTGATAGTATCACTGAATGAAACAACAGACGAAGTCACTGTTTCAATTTTCCAAAACACAGAGACTGTTAGTGACTTCCTTATATTGATCTTTAACAACCTCTAAGAATTCGCATAAATATAATCCGATTTTCAGTTTAATGGAGGAACTTGGATTAAATTTACGGTCTAGCTGTGGATATTTAGTTCCCTGACACCCTCTTCTTTATACATCAGGATTCTTTATACATCAAGAGAAAAACATGGCTCGTTGTCTGATTTCAAACCTTTCTTTTACACACGCTATGTTGACGATACATTTTTAATGCTCCGAAATCGTGTTCAGGCTTACCCTTTTCCCGACTACCTAAATCCAAAACATACAAATGTTAAACTCACATGTGAATTTGAAAACCAAAGCAGCCTTCCTTATTTGAATACGATAATTATATGACCTGTTTACTATTGATTGCCATCATAAGCTCACATTTACAGTTTTACACAGAAATTTTCGGAATTTCATTTGTGAATTATTTAAACAAAATTTACTAACTATCTTTATTACTACAACTTATAGCATTGTCAGTTCCGCCCTTGCTTTCACCTCAGATTTTAGTAATCTCAAGAAGACTTCAATGTTCAGCTTGTTGATACAACAATCAAAAAGACTGTTACAACTAGTGAATAAGAGGGAACTGAGTACAAACAAAATGTGGAACTTCAGAAGCAATAACTCCTTTACTTTATAAACTGGGGAACTGTTGAATCAACATCTCATAAACCTAAATAAAACTATTTGGTTCTTGTTTCTCATAAGCTCCACTTTGTGCCATTTTTCGCAGTAGCTTCAAATTAAAAAACTTTGTTCAGAATTAAAAACAGGATCAAAGAAAAGTGCAGTGCTCATTGGTCGTTAACAGTTACAGATGTCAGGCTTAACACAAACATGCTGCATTGGTAGTACAGAAAATCAATTATAAAGACGCTTTCACGAGCATTGTGTACAACAAATTTAGCATATATATCTACGCGCATACGTTTCGTAATGGTCCAATTTCATCTATTGATTTTCGAAATATTTCTTCACAGTTCACAATAGTGTTTCATTATTTTTGTGATTTTGAAAACTTGCATACTGTAGAATCAAACAAAGCTCGTTCTTCAAACATTTCTTAAAGAAATTTACAGTTACAAACTAACAAAAATATATTTGGCTTAACTTTATTCTCTGGCTCAGCTAAACTAGAACACCCATGCAAAAGGTAATCAGGATGACAACCTACCTTCAATTCTACTGCAAATAAATGGACAACAGTGAACTTGTTTGAAACTCAATTCTCCAATTAACTATATTTAAACTTGTTGGAAAACATATGCACTGCTTCCTTGAAATTTTCTTTTAGTAGAGCTTACAAAATTATCAGCTTACTTTTGTTTTCAATTCAGAATCAACTGATATAAGAACTTTACTGGGAAATATGCACTTTTGAGCTTGTTGATTCAGTAATTCAGTCACGACTTAGTTTTTAATTAGTTATATAAAAGACAGAAAATAGAAGGTAATGTTTACTAAATGGTAATGTCTGTGACAAAATATCCTTAATAGCGAGAATAACCAATTGATGAATCAAAACAATTCTCAAAGTTGTCACTTCGAACCTATTATATCCATTAGGGAGTAGATGTCACCAACATCCAAATGACGCCTCATCATTTTGCTTAGCGGTCTCCTTGAACTTACACATGAACATCCTTATGATCTGCTAGTACCATTATGGGATATGCCTTTTCATGCAGGCAATGCAAATCATCTGGATATACTTCGAAATTTTCTTAGAGGCCTCTCTTACAAGCTTTTAACTCAGTCTGATGGATATCATAGTTCTCCAATGGGTCAAAATGTCAGTACAACTAAGCTGTGATAGTATCCCAATCACTGTGCTATTCTTTTCCAAGTGTAATGAACTGTCAAAACTCAACATCAGGCATTTTATCATCTGCTCTTGAGTCCAACGTTCTAAGCAGTGACTTGCCTAAAGTTTTTAAAGAAGCTCTCAACGTTTTTCCATGACTGCACCCTGGAATACCAGAGGAGAAATCTGCTTCACATCACTCACAGGGACCCACAGTTATAGAAACAAGACATCTCTAAAAGTGTCTTGGGCAACACCAGTTTCAGACACCCACTGTGTCAGACCCACAGGATATGGTTAGTGTCTACATTCAGATGAACCTTTTATTCCTGATCCTGAGTAGAAGAACGATGTGATAACAAGGATGTCTTCCAACTCTGAATGACCCCAGAGTTATCCATGACCAAAGAGCTCCTAGCAGCATGCATTTGATCTTGAAAAAGCACTAGCCTGCTCAACAGGTTATTATCTTCACCACCTGGCAGTGAGATAGTTCCAACCTACGACACCTTCAGTTTCCTTTAGTTAGTCATAAGTGACAATGACCAGTGTTGAGATTGGAATGTCTTTATTGGCGACGGTCTTGGTGTTTTATACAGAACTCTCCACTTAACTATCAGGACTTCTAGCCCAAAATTCACTACTTTGACCATCAATCATCCGTGCCTTCTGTGAGCCAATTGTAATGTTCTAGGGTAGAACATGTTCCTTCTGTAAGGCAAGGGTAATGTTCTGGGGTAGAACATGTTCAGTAACCTTTGGGGTTTCCAGCCTGCAGTGTTTCTTCGTGAATCTGAGGCTAGAATCAGCAAAAGATCTACGTCCAGCAGAGGACTTCTAAGCTTCGCTACTCGCTTGAATTGCAGTGTACACTCAGCGTCAAACTCCCGAAACTTCTCCCCTTGTACAAAAATCCTTTGTCTGAAAACACCATTTCAAAGTTTTATCAATGTACAAAACTTATGCTACGCAAGAGTATAAAAAACACAGAGAAGTACACCTGTCAAAAATCGGAAACAAAATCTTATCGATACCAAAACTTCACCGTATTACTTTACTCTATAGTATTTTCAGTTGTCGTTGATGTACCTATCGAGTAGTAATCACAAATAGCAGGACGAATGACCATAATATGTATCATGAGATAAAAGCGAAAACCTGGCTTGACTGAGTTGGAAAAAGGTATTTGTTTGATTTGTTGTGAATTTCGCTGAAAGCTACACGAGGGCTATCTGCGCTAGCCGCCACTAATTTAGCAGTGAAAGACTAGAAGGAAGGCAGCTACTCATCACCACCCACCGCCAACTCTTGGGCTACTCTTTTACCAATGAATGGTGGGATTGAATGTCACTTTATAACGCCCCCACGGCTGAAAGGACGAGCATGTTTGGTGGAACAGAGATTCGAACACGCAGATTGCGAGTCTAGCTCTCTAACCAACTGGTTATTGCCAGGCCTTAAGGACAAAAAGGAAACAAAATACAAGAATAAACAAATTAAAATCGATGTTTATTTATCAAACAAAAAACGTTGAATACGATATGAGTATAGAACGTCGGATGGTGTGTATATGTAACAGAAATGCTTTGGAATTCTGCATCCGTTCTCGAGATATATTTGTTCTAGATATTATATTTACAGAAACATATAACGTCATCCTTCTTAGAGCGCATTTACCAGCTGCCTCCTCCTCTACTGCTAACTCAGATAGCTCTCGGGTATGTTTGCGCAAAATTCTAACAAAACTAAGTTCAAATTAAGCTCTCTCTACTTTCACTTTGGACAACCATTGGTGTAGTGTGCGCTTACCGCCAAGTCTTGGGTTATTCTTGTTAGACCGAATAGTATGATTTGACCGTCACTCTTATAATACATTCGCGGCTCCAAAGCGTAAAGCGCGATTTTTTGGAATCTAAGATCTAGACTAGAGTACTGCATGCTAACCACTGGGCCGCGATCGTCCTACTCCTGAACTTAAACAATTAACGAAATCCGAAAACAACCCTTATCAACATCGTCTGTGAAAGGCGTTGACATTAGCACACGGAATAAGTTCAATACAGTACTGCATTAAGAAAGATTTCCCATATGTGGAAGGCCTTAAGCGCTCTAAAAGCACATATAATGGAAAAAAAATCAGATATTTCGAAAAACTAAACACTTTACCCTTCTAAATCAACAGTGTAAGAAAATCAAGTACTTTTACTCTTGCCTACATGTATACAAACAACTGAAAACTAATTACACATATTGAACATTAGTTTGGTTCCCGAAACACACAAAAATACTAATTTCTCACAATAAAATGAATTTTGGGCCAGGAAATTTTATATATGCGGGGAGAAATGGCCATAATTAAACCAAATCGCGAAAACAAATAAAAGTAGGAAAATAATGTCAGAATATAATTAACTGTGTTAGATTCCAGTTCAAGTAATAATAGGTAGATTATAAACAATCATACTAGTATTAATGATAAAATCAGAGAAAAATAACCTTAAATTGTGTAATAAATTCATTCTGTACATTTTTTTATTACAGCACTTGTTTGCATATGTGCCATAAAAATTTAAAAGAAAAGAGTATACAAAGATATACCTATTAAGTATGTAATGCTCTGTTCCTAAGCCGATGAACAGAACATAGAACTAACTACACAAAAGGATGGTCACAACAAACGCCATTGCGTAAACTTCCTTTCCGAATTGAACATAGCCTTAATTACGCCTTTGTTCCTTCGGGAACTCAAGTCTTACTCATACAAATGGACATACGTGGAAGAAAGCAAAGGCACAAGAGAAATGGAAGGCAGATATGAGCGGGCAACACCACCTAGCGAAGGAGTTTGCAAGTCTAAACTTGGAATTTCCCTAAAGCATAAGCGAACAGCGGGAATGAAAAATGGAGAGGTCCTCGGCGGTTGCTATGGCAACATCCAATTAGTTTCAAAGAACTGTGAATGTGGACAAATGTTATATATAGAAAATTCTACTGTAAATTTATTGGAAAAATGCACACCTAGGTGCTACTGTATGTTACATGCGACGATTTATATATAAAAACAAAACCGCGAAAGGATTTTATAATATAACATTTTGGATTACAATGGTTTTATTACCACATACAAGAACCTCCACATCATTCCTTTAGCATGATAAATGGATTAACACTCACTCACAAGCTGTGTATAGGAGGCTTTGACGCTGCTTGTGCGGAAAAAGATGAGTCATGTAATATCAGGAAACTGCAGCACACTTATATCATAACCTTCCTGGCGTACAACTCATTCAATAAATCTTGAAGATGGTTCAATAGAATAAACGAGTCACACAAACACACTGTTAATACGGATACATATATACAAAACACTTACGAGGTACGCACCTAAATACTTACGCAGCATACTAGAATAGAGGGTTCTTTGAAAGCAACATTTAACTGGAAAACGTTTATTAGACCATAACTTACTAACTGGATTGTTAACTTTTATTCACTATTTTTTTGCATTGCAACTTACAAGTACTTTTAGGGCTACGTTTTCTAAATTACTTAAAAATTTTAACCGCAAATGTAAAATCATCAGCGGTGGAAATAATACAATTTGGTTATATTTGGTATGATTTAACTCTTGTACCTTGTGTACATAAGACAGAGGAAATAACAAACGTGTATTTCTATACGATCTAAGCTGAAGTTCTCCAAACACGATAAACAAACTTTAAAACTCTAGCGTCACAGGATGCCAACTTGCTAAAATTTTAATACCCAGCCAAGAGGCTTAAGTAAACAAATCTTTGTGTTCACTTTCACGCTGTAAAACGGTAAACCGACCCTGTGCTATAAGATGCATAAGAGTAAGAAATGGGAACAGGAAGGAAGGGAAGAGAGTGAAATTACTCGAAACCGTTGTATTTTTCTAATGTTCTCATACATTTGCGTGTGTGTGTGTTACGTTGTTTGTACGCGTGCTTGCAGTCAGATTCGAGTGAATTCAGTGGTAAATTGTGAAAACAAAAATTATACAAGACCCACAGATTAATGCTGGTATCGCTAAATCTGAGGTTTGAAGTTTCTGTAAGCAGAAAAAAAAGGCACCATTTGGGTTTTCAAAAGCTGTAACTATACAAGCGCAAACACACACACACACACATAGTAACGGTCGATACATAAGAGACCTTTGGCATCACAATATTTTAATAAAAAACTCTTTCATTATCAACCCCTACAGCTTCAGTTTTCCATACCCTAATAATTTTGTAAACCTAACCTCTAAATGTAACACGGGAATAAACCGGGAACTAGAAAACTACTTAGGCAGGATGTGGTAAGTGTTTTAATACTGTCATGGGGGAATCATGGACTGCAAAAAAAAAAAAAGATAATCTGTTCTTAAAACTATGCATAAAGCATACGAAAACAGTTATTTACCCCATTGGGACTTGTTGAGTTTTATATATCGAGGCAAGATACTAAAAAAGAAATATAGGCAGATTAATTAAACAAGAAAATGACTGCACACGTGTTATACAGTATCTCTCTCTAAGTCTACATGACTTTGGAATCTGAAGTTGTTATGATTTGAAATTTCCGGTAATACTAGTTAGAATAGGTAAAAAACTATTGCGGCGCAATGGTGGTATAAAATGTGTTGAAACATATGGGCCTTCTTGCGCATATGCAGGCCTACGTGGCATACTCTAAAATTAAAGGGTATGTTTTTCAATAATCTTAAGTTGTTGTTTGTTCGTTTCATTTTAGGTTTATTCTCTTTTGTCTTACAAGTAATACAATGTGCTCTAACTTTTCGTGGTAATGTAACAGATTCATTGAACATTATATTATTGGTGTTGATCAGATCTGACAAACCGTCTTGGATTTTTCTAGAATAATACAAAGCGCCCTTGTATTCGTTTATAACTACTCTGTTTGATTTGTATCGTTTACTGTATAATGAATGCTTTGTCCAGTTACGATATGAGTGAGAGGAAGAGAAGAAATAAAGTAACTTTTATATTCTGTTGCCAATGTGAGAATGCCACCAAAAAGTCCACATCAGGATTTTCAACAACAATTATATAGTTCCTTACAATATTCGACCATATTTGTTTGGCATATAAATAACATGCATTCAGTATTTGAAGTATAAACTATAATAAAACAAAGAATAGCACTAAACAGTGTAATCTGTCTGTAGAATATGTAGTTTTTTCAAACTAGAAATACTACTGTACGTATTAGTTAAGGAGACTAAAACTGTTCCTATTATATTCAAATGATCCATTTCTGGTGTAAAAAATATATATTTGTGTTAAAACCCAAGTAGCACATGGGACATACGACGATGAAACCAAACGTGTAGCAAATCAAGTTTGTATATATAAGCATCCCTCTGATGGCATGATAACAAATTCAAATTATTACTGATTTATCGGTTTTCTTCGACACTGAACTATAATACATTCCACAATAAAAATTAAAATATTTATACATTTACGATTAAAAATGATATTTTGGTAAGAAATAAGGAGTTGTTGTTTTTACGTGGAGCTACGCAACTGGCTTGTATTATAATATTTTAAAACAACATATTTATTGAAGCACTTCTTCAAGTTCACTTTAATACTTTGACTAATGTTTGACTACTTTAACAACGTACACTCTTTTTAAGCGTTGCTCAAATGCCCGAACATTTGTCACTTTTCACTGCACATATAATTATGTCTCAGAATAAAACTCATGGAAACAAATATCATATATTTCAAATAATTCAAGACACGCATAAATATAAATTAAATGATTATAAATTCATTAAGCTGTTCAGCATTTAAACGCAAAAAAAATATACGTACATAATAAACATTCCCATTGTTGAACAGCCGTAAATATATCTTTTTTTACTGTTGTTTTTGTGGAATTAGGTGTAACATTATCACCATGTTATGTGACGAATGACATTTCTATATTCTGTGGTAAATCACTTGTACCTTAGAAGGCTTTCAATACATGTATTGGCCCCACACCTTACTTGTTTCCAAGAACCGAGTCCTATACAGACTCCAAATTATATCGTATGAAGATATGCAACAGATAGTCCGTGGCCCACTTTTGGTAACAGTATTTTCACTAGGTTTTGAAGCCTTCAAATTTGACCTATATTTCCACGTTTTCAAACCAACAACCCAACACTGAATGTCTCACAGAGTTATGTTTCGTGTTTCGCATTTTCATCCTAAATGCCACCTTATACAACACATGAACTAAAAGAGACCCTTAAGGTTCAGGCCTAGCCATCCCTAAATTAAAACTTTTGAACAGTGGGAGCACAGCTAGTCAGAAGCACCTGTCGACTACTTTTAATTCAAAAAGTGGACTACGCCATAGTTAAAACACCCTCAGAGCTGAAAGTGCAACAGCATATCGATTCTCAAATATCTTTCGATCCACAGCCCAGCTAGCTAACTACTGTATTACGATCGACCACATTCGAGTTATTTAAGTGCGTAAAAACAAGAACAACAACAAAAACAAAAACTGATGAACAATTCTTGAAGCCAAACAATTTGAGGTGTTCAACCTGTGGTCTGTGGATAGTTTATTGGAAGTCCGCAAAATCTTATATAATTATGGTAAGGAAGTTGCGTCAAAGATCCCATTAAAAAAAACCCAAATCTCTGAGACCTTAAAAATCCAGTTATATAAGCAGGTAGAAGATATATTTAACTCCATATACATGACGAATATCTGAAGTAGAAAATGTCTAAGCTCTCCGTTGCTCAGTCTTGGAATTAAAGAGAGTGTTTAAAATATAGCAAGTTTCTCAATTTATTGTGTGGTTCATCGGAATGAAAAAGAAACTCATATGATCTGTGGACTAAAAAAAATTTCAGAACAACTGCAATACATAAATCATGCATTAGTTCTGATCGACATTTAGTTTTTATGCTATATATTTATGATTATAATGGCTTACTCTATTTTACTTAACATTCTCTCTCATCTTATTGTTTTTTATCAGTAGTTTTTAAGCCTTACGAAGGTATGGAACCCTTTTATTTCATTACTTTTGTCATAAAACCCCAAACTTAAACCTGTTAATGTAAAATTTGAATAAATGTACGAAAGACATTATGCTATTTATTTATTTAAAGCTAAAAGTAAATATATTTTCGTAGACATAATATATATGTTAAATATTTCATACAATAACAACTTAATGGCAATATAATTACTCTTATTTATGTGATAGAAGCACCTGCATTTTCCCACAAAGTTTTCTTTGATATTTGTACTATGGTTGTCAACAGTAAACGCGAGTCATCTTCTGCTTACAGCCTCTTTCGATATTTGTTCTTATTTTGTTTGTTTGTGTATGTAACTGTGTGGAAAAGACTGCATATCAACTGACTCATGATTTGTAAAAATACATTGGTTCCTGACTGGTTAACACTCAATAACTGAAAGAAAGAAAAACGCCATTGCCTGCTATATATTATAAGCATTCAATGTTTTGGAAACTTCAGTCTTTCGCCGTAAAACACTGTCTAAGGTCAAATTTTTAACATCTAAATTTCGGTTCTGTTTTACCGTTCATCATTCAGTTTTTTTTTGGGGGGGATACATATACTGTTTATTAGAATTAAAAAACACATGTAGGTCTGCAGTTTGTAATTCGACAAACGAATTAGCAATGTTTAAACTGTTTAAATGATTTGACGTTACAATGGTCTATGTAATTTGGCAGGAAACATTAATAAGGTCTTCCATCCCAGTACTTCCTGATATCTGTAAAGCTCTTAAAATGGGACCACATACTCAAAATACACATTTTACGCATTAGTATGAATGGGTTCAACATAACGTTAATCCCAGTACTTCATGATATCTGTAAAGCTCTTACAATGGGACCACATACTCAAAATACACATTTTACGCATTAGTATGAATGGGTTCAAAGTAACGTTAATCCCAGTACTTCATGATATCTTCGAACTTTTTCAATAAGATTATTGCAGTGACCGTCTGTGTGAACGGTTTCACTACTTTGTATCACCCATGAACTAACTATACTAAACAGTAAATGTTCCTGTGGGTAAACGTATTAATTCACATAATGTAGGTTACGGTAAGCTTGTACTTATAAAACGTCGTCACGTAAACCATACGTATGTGTACAGTAATGTTACTTGAGTTAATGATCCAGAATAATCCCGTTGTTAAGTAAAAGCAGTTAATTTACACACTTCATGAGTTATACGATACATGATGATTAAACAGATGTTGTGTCTTCCCTTCCTATGTGTACGTTTCTTTAATCATCATACGAGGTCAAATCAGATGTTGTGTCTTCCCTTCCTATGTGTACGTTTCTTTAATCATCATACGAGGTCAAATGAAACGTACACATACGAAGGGAAGACACAACTTCTGATTTGACCTCGTACAATGACGGAGGGTTCAGCTCCGTTACCCTTATGATTCTTTTAAACTAATTATCTGACCACAAAACTCCTGATTTGACCTTGTACAATGACGGAGGGTTCTCAGCCCCGTTACCTTTATGATTCTTTTAAACTAATTATTAAAGCACAAAGACACAACTCCGGATTTGACATTGTACAATGACAGAGGGTTCAGCCAATTACCCTTATCGTTCTTTTAAACTAATTATTAAAGTACAAGTTCCTACTCAGAATAGTGAAGCGTAACTTAAACAGTGTGTGTGTATCACGTGATCTTGGGGTCAGAGTCCTACTAGATCCTATATAAGGGCTGGAAATTGGCGGCCAGTTGTAGTCTAAATTGCCTTTGCCTACTTCTATGTAGCGTGATTTGTAAATCAATGGATGTTTGTTCTTATTCTCTTCAGTTTATATTACTGTTGAAAATAAGCATTCGCACAATAACACAGCCCACAAACAAACAAAACCACCACGAATAAAAGACCAAAAAGCGGCTTAGTTGAAAAATCTTCGTCAGAGAGATGACAAGCTCAACCACACGTTTCACACGTTAGTGTGAAGGTGCAATCTCCAGGATGAATTAAACATCAATTTCCTTTCGTTGCAGTTAGACTTAAAGACAAAAAGTATCAAAGCTGCTTATGCCAAGTAGTGAAAAATTAATGTATAAAATTCTTAGTATGCAATAGCTGATTTTCTATTTTTTACATTCGTTATATGATTCCGATATTTATATAACGATTTTTTTGCATTTTTGACTTACGGATGCCATTAAGATTATAACCAATAATTTCATTGATAGTAAGGGCATTTAACTGATAATTTAATCCAATCCAGTCACTGTCGGTTTTCAGCTGGGTTTTGAATGGTATTATGATCATAATAATCTTAACTTAAACTTCATTTATCAGTCTTTCAATCTGTACTGTAGTGACTAACTTAAGCCATAATATGATATTGCTAAATGTACAATACAATAAAATTATCCTCACCAAAATATGCTCTTACATTATTTTATTTCCGTTAGAAAGTTTAACTTTCAGTACATTCTGAAGTTAATTACGAGGAAATAGAACAGTTCAGAGTTCAACCTTCTGTTATAATAGGGCAAAGATGAAGTGACGTGTGCTTGAAACATCTGTCTTCACACGTGATGTTTCATCACAAGCAAATCGTTGATGTAACTACAGTGTATACATTCTTAGAACTCTTGGTAATATAAGCAAACATGGTCACCACTCACACTGCTTTATCAAACCTAAAAACATAAACCTTAAATTAATCAACCACTTGATAAATAACCACGGTAATATTAGTTTAAGGAATTATAAATTAACTTTTTTACTTGTGTAATAAAATGTAAAATTGTACATAACATGTCCAGAATCGTTAGATAAAGCAAGTATTTAAATACCGGTCAGAAAAGTTTGTCTAGGAAAGTACATATTATTAACATATGTGACTTCCATATGGTTATATCCAGAATCTAGTTACAGGCTTCTCAATTTATGTGAATGACCATTTTATAGGGAAAGCCCTACTACTGTTATTTACAACGGCCTAGCAAAAAGCCGAAACTTCGAGGTTATATTGACTTTGTGTACAACTATTCCCATCATATAACACAGAAGTGAGTTTATCTTGTGTGTGTTTCTGTTACCTTCCCGCGGTGTGAGTCACTGCTTTCAGGTTCCTCCCAACTTTCTATTTTCCGCTCACACCCCTCTGCTTTACTACACAAAAGTCGTTAAGGGATCATCTGTAAAGTTCGATAATTCTTTACGTACAGTAAGTACGTGGTTTGAGCGATTACGCTAAAACCTATACAAGGAATCCAAACCATCATACACACCGGATATCCAAGCATTTTCATAACAATGTCTAAAACAGAACAGATTTTGAGAGTGGAACAAAGTGTAGATTACAGTGAAACCAGCATCATCCTGAACTTCAAAAATGGTTTTGGCCATGATAAGACACCTAAATAAGAATAACAGCAGGTTTGTCAAGTAGAGATGTTAGTTTCAACTGGCCACCGTTGTGAAGATACTACGCAAAAAGAATATCGAATGAAACACAGACACGAATAAGCTATATATTATAGTACAGAACACAGACACACACTAGAAAATCGTATAATAGTCTCTTTGTTACTCATTGCAAAGAAAGTGGATTTTTTTTAAATCATCGACAATCAAAAGTACATGGGCACGACTGAAATAAAAGGTATGCCTAGAACGTTAAACTTAAGAGACGTACAAGTTAATCATGATGGTCAGTTAAACTTAGGGGATGTAGAAGTTAATCATGATGGTCACGTCTATTCCACACAATTGAGTGTAATGTGCCGCTCATTTTACGTTGTTGTTGAATATATTTTTCTACGTTTTTATCTTACACTAAGTTCAGCCATAAACCGGAATATACAGGGACTATGCAACAGCCACAAACCTAGGTGCATTCATTGCATGGTTTAATATCATAAAAAGATTATATTTGAAACATTCTTTCACAGTATGGCGTGAACTAACCCATAAAACTGTAATTATTAGTTCAAATTTATTTGTCAATTTTCATGCAGTTGATAAGATACGATACTTACGTACACACTTATGGGATGATGTATAACATTATAATTTTTTACTTCAAAATTCTCTTTCAGCATTTACCGGTTAAATACTGAATTAGGATTGGTAAAAATGAGTTATTTACTTTTCTTGTACTATTAAAACTCTGCCTCATATGTAATTGTATAATTAGTACATTTCGTGAAAAAAACAAAAAACAATCCGCCTGTTTCCACGCAATTGCTACATTAGAAATATATTAATGGAAGATACAAGATGTACTTCCGCAGGATCCCCGAAAGTGTTATGTTTCAAGAGTAAATCAGAATAAAATTAAGAGTAACAATATATATATGGATTAATGAGATTCCCACTGTCCCTATCTATTATCTAGCGAAACCACAGCCAAGGGAATGGGCTAGGAAGTTCATATGTAATGCTGTGTTGTAGCCTACAGAGTGCATAATTCTTCTCGTGATTCATGGCATGCGCACGTTTTACTGACGTCACGACAGTATAAATTGCAACGTTAAGCGTTCCGTATGTGACGTCATTTTAGTGTCTACTGACTGACTGACAACATAATACTGCATAGTGGTGCGAGTGGTTAAAACTGGTGGCCCCTCCAGACGGACTCCGGTCCCCTTTACTGGAAAATAACATTTCTAGTTTGAAAAAGGCTGCATTTAATTGACATATAACTGATAAACTATTATACGTATAAGGAGGAGCACAAAGTCAATCTATAACTAATCAGCACACCATACAGAGGCCCGACATGGCCAGATGGTTAGGGCGCTCGACTCGCAATCTGAGAGTCGCGGGTTTGAATCCCCGTCCCACCAAACATGCTCGCCCTTTCAGCCGTGTGGGCGTTATAATATGACGGTCAATCACACTATTCGTTGGTAAAAGAGTAGCCAAACACAATACAGCATACAATTTGTACACATTTCTCGTGAACAACTTCAATGTTTTTGTTTTTTTTTACAATGAGTCCTTAATTCAATGTCAAGTTTATTTTGCGAAAGTTCCCCAGTCCACATATTTATTCGATACAATTAATTTCGAAAAGTACATACATTCACCAACGCCTAGAAAATAACATTTGTACAGGAGTTCCACTTCCTTTCATTTTGCAAAGTTACTGCATATATTCGAATATAAAAAATATTGTGAGTTACAAAATAATGGATAGAAACGAACGGCTGTTTACGTGGTTATGAAAACGCCTACACAAATTACACCGCTTACTAACAGATAGCAGTAGAACATTAGGCCGATTTTATGAAATCTTAATTTAATGAGTCAAAATAAATAAAGCAGAAACTATTTTTATGTATTCCGTTTTCATAATTGCTTCATTTTGTGAATCATATAAAGCGTGCACTCAGATATTTTTTTTTGAACTTGAGATAGCAGTTCAGAATCTCTTTAACACAAAAATCATACTTCCTTAGTTTTACTGTATGTGTTAGAAATGACATTACTGCCTGTACGTTCTCACGCACGCAATGGTTAGTTTAAAATTGTTTATTCGTAAAATGTAAACTACATTTCTGTCTGATATTATCTGTGTTTACCAAAGTACGCGAGTTTCGTAAAATAAAACCACCTCTAAACCATACCAAATTCAACCGGAAATCGCCAAAAAAAAAAAAAAAACACCTACAAAACTCAAATAAAGAAGGTTAAATGGCCGGCTCTAGTGAAGATGTTGCGTATAGTTGTGGTAGACTTACTGCTTAGGCTAATACAAAACTCAAATCAATTTGTATTTTTCTTTAAATAATTTTATATTCTAAACCGAAAATAAAAATATATTAAAATATTAAAGCGATTTAATGCAATTATAAGTATGTATGTTGGAAAAATATTGAAGATATTTCAAATTTAAACGAAGAAAGTTTTTAGATAATCAAGACGTTCACTAGAGGCGAATAGCATATTTATCACGTCTTCATATGTGCATTAGCTTCTTCAAATAAACACACGATTAGATTAGTTTCGTGATTGCAGAAATTTATAATGAACGATGAGAATCTCATAAAGCTTAAGATTAAAGTTATATATGCTCTTCAAAATAAGACAAAAACCAAAAATGTAAAAAAATTATTCAGTGAGTATATTCATAGAGCAACAATTTGTTTACTAGCTTTCCACAGTAAATATTGTTTTACTTCGAAAAGCTACCTGACAACTACCTAAAATCAAGTAGCACTAAAGTAAATTCATATTCTATTTGGAAGATTTATTAGTTACTTCCTACAAACACGAAGTCTGATTCAAATGTTACACCATATACTGTTTGTTTCTTAAAGTGAAGAACTTTTCATCACAATTAAATTAAAAATTACAGATTGTTTTATATCATGGAGATTTGTGTGGACGATTGCTGGAATTACTGATGAAAAATCGAACTCTTATTCAGTGGCAGAATCTCAAATTAGTGTAAAACACTCTGACCAACAAACGGTTCATTTAGTTTCCCAAGTACATTAGTGGGGTATTTTAACAAATTGTATTACAATATATTAGGGTTTAGGGTTAAATAACACTAAATATTTTACTGTATCTGGCTCTGAAGTATCCAGCATACTACAAATAGAAAATATATCAATATTCTAAGATCTTCACAATAATATATATATTTCTTCTTGTCTCATCGGAACCAAGTGGCAGGAATGTAACATGAAAAACACATTGAATCTAATGTTTCGCATGATCAACAATCTTTTTGGTAAAGTACTGAATGGCTACGACTCGGATTGTTCGGTGTTTATCAAGAAAGCTTCTGAAAAATATAATTTTTTTTAAACGCAAGTGCATGTATTTGTATTCCTCAATTGGTAATAAATTTCTTAATCCTACTAACTTTCAATTATTCATGTAAGCTCAGAATTTTTCGTCCACTATACAGTTATTACTCAAATATTATGAGTATTTCTATTTTGAAGCAAGAATCCTTCTAATTTCTCCTCATTGCCACAATACGTTCAGAAATTAATTTAGTAAATAACCTCTAGTGAATAATTTAAATTTGTTTATAATGTCACAAATACATGTATAAGTTGATAAAATGATAACGTATGTTGTTGATATTACAAGTTAATAAGCTTTTATTTGTATCATACTGCACTCTAAGTAGACAAATGTTTTCATACTATAGCAATCAAAGGGTTCGAAGGAAACCGAAGTTTAATGTTGTTCATCGTTAGTGCCGTTATCCTTTTTATTGTTTTTTATATTGTATTTTGACCTATAGTTTCATTTCTGAAGAAGATTTTACGTACTTTTTATATTACTGTATGGTGTTCAGACTTACATGACACAAAAAGTTTCATTATCTTCAAATACATCACACAAACAAAGGTCGTTAGAGCTGTGTTAGAAAGAAGTCTTCGCCGATCAAACATATGAAAATAATAGAACAATACATTGTTTTTACCTACACAATCTGGTTAAATCAGTGTATGCATTTATTATTAAAATGTATGTGATTATACTAACAAAAACTATACAAGATTGTATACATAATGAAACACATGGTGAGAAGTGAAAAAAACAATCTGAACGAAACAAACTAATACATAATGAAATATAAACATAATTATCAAATCCCTTTGTAAAAGATGCCATGGTAAAAATAACGAAAGTAAAAAACAATGTGCGGTATTATTTGCAGATTCCTGCATTGAATTTTGTGTTTTATCTTTTCTCATCAGTAACCTTTACTTATCAAAAGCTTTCTCTAAACAGTTTGTTGATACCTGTGTGTACTGTCTTGGGTCAGATAAAACTAGGGTTTCGATTAATAAATACCTTCTAACTGTACAACTGTTTTGTTCTTATTCAGATCTAAGTTCAGTAATTTAATTTTTTTTGCTTTGTTTTGTACATTTTTTCACAAGAGACGTCATATTCATTAATTAACAAGTTTATGACAATTTTTCAGCATCTTTAATTCGCATTCCAACACACACATGATACATGTTTATCACAAAAGTATCATGTTACATATTATTTATCAGGCTAAAGTAATTTCAACCAAAAGTTTCCATGCACACAATAAAACTGGTTTTACAAGTGTGCTTACAACATATCTTTTCACCAAGTAGCTTACAGCCAGTTTGTCTCCTTTAATAACAAAATTTTGGAAATATTTTACAATGTACCATACTCACTCACATATACACGTACTCGAAAATATTGGAAACTAATATAATTATGGAACTTTTGTTATATGACAGTTCTAACTATCAAAATTTTAAAACATAAATATAAAGACACTGTTTAAAAATTATTAACATTAAAAATCTGCTGGCGATTGCTAGTACAATATATTTTCACACACTTGTCACTTAATAACTTGGAGCAATGTTGAAAGCTCAATAATGTTAAATAAAAGTAAAATGAGTAATTAATATTAACTCCCTATCAGAGCAAGCTACCTACTTGATGAAAACTAAACATCAACTCGCTATGGAGATATATTTAGCATTATCATAAGTTGTTTTTCCAGAGCAAGTTGTTACATTATTTTAAAATATCTCAAACATGCCAGGGGTTATGCCCATCATACATACTAAAAAGATGTTTACAATTATGAAAAATTCATTTGCTAACTGGCTACTTTATCTAATGTTTAACTTAATATCAATCCCCGTCGCACCAAACATGCTCGTCCTTTCAGCCGTGGAGACGTTATAATGTGACGGTCAATCCCACTATTTGTTGGTAAGAGAGTAGCCCAAGAGTTGGCGGTGGGTGGTGATGACTAGCTACCTTCCCTCTTGTCTTTTACTGCTAAATTAGGGACGGTTAGCGCAGATAGCCCTCGTGTAGCTTTGCGCGAAATTCATAACAATCAAACAAATTTACGATTAAATGTTTTTCTAATACTTAATTACATGTAGGTGAAAACATATTATATGTCCCTGAACACCAAAACATTTTCGCATAAACACAATTACACTTAAATAGGATATTATTATGAAGTTCATAATTTAAGGGTTTCACATAATTTAGATATTATAAAATATCTAACAAATGTATATGAATTTAGGTGGACTTTGCACGAAGGTTTTTGTGACAGGGTTTTGTTAATATAATTAGTACTAGTAGTACAAGTGGTAATGATTCTGAACAATAAACTTGGCTGTAACGTTTTAAGTTAAAATTCAATATTGTAACACTCCAAAATGCTATTGCTACTTTTATTTTGTAGTATTTCTGTATAATTTTGAAACATATATGTATATATATATATAATAACGATTATAATGTTTTCTATCAAATAATATATATTCTGCGACATTTACCAGTGACCACTTAGCAGCAGCACGAGCACGCGACAAGAAACGAAAAATGAAAATCATAAACACAACTTTGTGTGTTTTACTCACTCTCCTTTACTTGGACCCGGATACTCCCCTTCTAAATACAGCTCAGTGGAACATTCCTCTGATATCGTAGAGTGTCTGTCAGCTTCCGTCTTTTTCTGCCCTGGCTCGGCCTTTGTGAATAAGACTTTAGTGTCTTGACCTGAGTTTGCGGGCACATGAGAAGGACTACAGGTCCCTGACCCGATTTCTTCGATGTCAGAGTCGATACCGCGGTCGAAGTCCATATAAAAAGATTCCCTAGAGTCACTGGATCCTCGACAAAGGCGAAGACTAAGATTAATACTGCTCTGATCACCATCAGAACCTGCCATAATTCAGAAAACTGAACCATCTGAACTTCCCACTCTCTATGTTACTTTATGTTTAAACCTCTGAGTACGTAATCGCTTCGCCATTCTTACTCCCGCGTGCTATTCCAGAGATGACCAATGTGCGAAGTTTGAGTCAAATGTTTAAGTCACGTGATTTAAAGCGCCATCTGATGCTCATTGCGATAACAAATAACGAAGCACTGAAATATGAATGAAAGAGAAAGAAAGGTGGTGTGATGTTTTTATACACAACTCTGTACGAAAGTCAGTGACTAACTAAATTATGGCTTTTAAGGTACTCAGTTAGTTGAAAGTATTTCATTTTAGTTGAGCCTCTGTAAAAATCAAACACATTATTTATATTAATATGATACAAAAAGTACTAAAATTAAAATAACTAAAGTCTCGTATAATGAGCATACATGAAATATAATCTCTAGAAATGCATATATATATACATATCGAACAGTGTGCGTTTATTTATAAACTGAATCAAATTCTCAATATGCCTGGCCCAGCATGGCCTGGTGGTTAGGGCGCTCGACTCGCAATTTGCGGGTTAGAATCCCCGTCTCACCAAGCATGCTCGCCCTTTCAGCAGTGGGGGCGTTATAATGTGACGTTCAATCTCACTGTTCGTTTTAAAAGAGTAGCCAAAAACTTAGCGGTGGTGGTGATGATTAGCTGCCTTTTCTCTAGTCTTACACTGCTAAATTAGCGACGGCTAGCGCAGATAGCCCTCGTGTAGCTTTGTGCGAAATTCAAAACAAACTAAACGAAATCAAAACTCAATGTGCCTTTAATGAAAGCTAGTTCTTCTCCTAAGATAAGTAAGGTTTCTTTAGCTATATTAATGAAGAAATGTTGAGACTTATTTACTAACATGAACCATCATGCCATATCATATGATCTACAAATACAAATAATTCATTTCAAAAGAAACAAAACTTTGTAATATTGGAAATAATAAGTTTATGAAATTCACAACTAATATGCCACAAAATTTACCATGTTAATGTTTTTCTAAATGGTTGCTTGTAACCTATATATTGATAATACACACATACATATATATGTATGAATGTGTTTGCGTGGGAGAAAGGGAAGTCATGTTTTACAGTTTATGATATTATTACAAAGAATGTAAAATATAAAGGGATTATTATTAAAAACAATTCAAGCCCACCTCCTCTTTAAATGAAATTATGCTTAAAACTCATTTTACTAATATTTAAAAGCGCAGCAGGCTAGCAGCAATAATATCTAAACAAAGTTTGGTTTCATTAACAAAACGGTCATAACGTAATTATCTCGTTTATCGACGTGTACAACTTTAATCCTAAAACAAATAACAGTGAAAGTTTTATTGTATTATTTATAACATGATGAAAATGCCTTAAAATACCGTCTAACTTCTGCCGACGTATGAAATAACGCCTTAGTTTCAGTGATATAAAAACCATTTCCTTTGCTTTTAGTAACTACAATTTCAATTAATGAAATCTAGTATTTTAAGTAATTTCCAACAGATAATATGGTTATCTTTTTTTTGGTTATCTGATTTTCTTATTAGAATTATATATATATAAATCAAAGTCAAAACTGTTTAAGAAGTTTCTAAGAGATGAGTTTTTCAAACTTCCTCTTTTGTAACTTGAGTAATCCACATAACAGGTCATATTTTATTTTGTACCTAACACAATGTGTAAGTATTTATAAGTGTCATACTTGCAGGAATTAAATTGATATGAGTGTATTATCATTACAGAAAATTAAGTTCATACATTTTCAGACGGAATTTATGTTTTGCAGCATCACAATGAAGTTATTTAAACAAATTCGGCCCAATATGTAATTACGGTTTCGTTAAATGCTACGAAATGAAGTTCACTTCTATGGTGAAACCATGCGTTTTATGTCTTTTTGAAACTGTTGTAGTTCAAACATAGAGCAGACAGTACACACGTGCATTAAGTGTAGCTATAGAATCATAGCACGTGTCATATTTTTGCGAAAAACAACATATCTTTTTAATTTTACAAACTGCTAAAACATCATAACGGTGATATGTGAAGCAATGACCTAGACATAAATAATCTGGGCAGAAAGGGTTATATGCTCAAACAACCCACATTTATACCACTGGTCGCCAGCTGAAAGAGAAACTCGCATATTTTCTTCTCCCGATCATATTTCAATGGTATATGTGTCTGTAATGCGCAAAAACGAGTATTATACATAGTAAAGAACAACCATGTTACACTTTATAATATTTTCTACTGTGTATGTTCTTTATACAGTTTAATATTTGAGGACAATGACGGTTTGTACCAATTCCAATATTTTAAAGAAGAAAAAAAAACATATTCACGATTTAAATTCAAACAATCTTATTCCCTTGTTTGAATATCTGCAAATTCCAAAACGCCTAGTGTTGTTGAAAATATGTATTACATGCATTGGGTTAATATAGAAACGCAAAAGTTATTATGAAATGAAGTTTTTGCTTGGAGATGTTCTATGACACCTTCATTCACTGTAATATTGTTTGTTTAATTTCGCGAAAAGCTACTTGAGAGCTGTCTGTGTTAACCGCCTCTAATTTAGAAGGGATAGACCAGAGGAAGGCATTACTAACGCTTAGGCTACTCTTTATAAACGAAAAATGGGATAGATCATCACTTTATAACGCCCTCACGGCTTAAAGGGCAAGCATATTCGGTGACGGGATTCGAACCCGCATCACGTAGATTGCGATTTGAGCGCTCTGACCATCAGATCATCATTGTAGCATAAAGATATTCAAGTGTTAAATGGATAAAGTAATATTAACACTACTTTTATGCTGTAGAAAACGAGTGGGCTTCTAAATTAAACGCTGAATGTAAATGCTAACACTTTCATTTTCTTCAGCTAGATTCATTACATCAGAATTAATTGCGTAAAATTGAGTTTACTTGAAAGGCGTTGTTAATAGATTGCACCTGTCTAGGAAGTTTTGGACAACGTTAGAGATGCTAGCATATATATCTTCATTAGGACCATCAGATTTTCATCTCTGTTAGCAGCAAGACATATCGTCCGAAACGTTTTTGACAGACGAAGTTTATTAACGCTTTTCAGTTTACTTCAAATCTATTCTCAAACACGTTGTGGTATTCTTTTCGGGTCGCCATCAACGGGTTGCAACAAACAAAACTCAAGGTCTTAATGAGTTTCTTAAGACTGAAACTTTAAAACAACATATACAACTTAGACAAGTGCACTGTTTCATAAATAACAAATAAGTCTGTATTCACAAATCAATATAAAATCTTAAAATACAATTTAATAAGAAACATCAAAGAGGTCTGACCATATGGAATCTTAAAAAAAAGATGTGATTCTTATTTTCGTTAAATTAGGAAATCTAGTGTAGATGTATATTTTTTGCTTACTGAAGTGCCCCCTAGTGGCTCAGCGGTAAGTCTGAAGGCTTATGTCGCTAAAAACCGGGTTTCGATAGCCGTAGTGAACACAACACAGATAGCCCATTATGTAGCTTTTCGCTTAACAAAAAACAAACAAAGCTTACTGAATTATTAAAAGTAGTTTAATGTTTGGATTTAGTTTGCAATTATTTGTTAAAAGTTTTTTAATTCTCACACTTTCATAATTTATCTTGAAAAAAGTATGAACTGAGTTCAAAATAACATTGGTTAAGTCTGATATTTGCTACTTCAACAATGGAAACTAAGTACTATTGTAGTTAGTAACATTAAAGACTTACGTAAATACTCCATCCAGGAGGATGACGGCCACTGTTGATTCTCCTCATTGACGAAGCGCTCCATATGAGCAAGGTTCATTTGTAATCACTTCCCTTTCATTGAACCTAGTGTAGGTCTCGTTACAAAGCAAATGTGTGGAACTCAAAGATTTGACAAACATTTATCAACAGTCATACAAAGGGAACGGCATCAAGCCCACCAAAAACTGATAAAATAACAGACAAATAAAACACTGAATTAAACCAATAAATCTTCTATACATACATTTAAACAGCAATTAAAAACTACGTAACTGTGAATTATATATATAAAAAAGCAATACACAATCTTGCATTTTGATGGCTGATATTGTTAATTCTACTATTTCGAGTATGTTATTTGGTATGTTCAAACTGAATAACACTTTATGTGACACGTGGAATAAACGGCCAGGTCAAAGACACCCAGGTAGAGGTATAACCTCCCTAATTTGGAGCTGCTGATGAGAGGGAGGGAAGTCAGTCAGCAGCCACCAATGCATATATAGCTACTCTTAACTGAATTGCGGGATTGACTGCCACAGTTATATGAAAATGGCCTCTTGTTGTCTTTTACGCTTCATTTCAGTCATTTTGATGCTTGAAAGGTCATTAAACCTAAATACCTGTTACGATTGGATTGGATCGGAATGTGGAGTGTACTTAGTGGCATATTGAAGTCTTTCGACCCACACCCAGGAACGACAACCACTCAACCATGCCCGATCCTTTACTGTTTCATTAAAGCTAAGGTAAGTGATTAGTAAAAATGTCTATGGAGGCTACAGTGTTAAATGACGAAAGGTGGTGAAAGAATGAAACCAATAAGACCTATGTTCCTAAGAAAAATTATACAATATTTGAAATATATTTTTCAGTCTGCCACACAATCTAGCCAAAGAAGTCTTTTGGTCAATACCAGAACTCAGCTAGGCTGGACACAATGGCAGAAAAATAAAGTTTATACTAAATGTTATTTTACACACTGTTGTAGGCTATGATTTAAGTTTTTGTTGTTTTGGCTAGACAGTGTTTTTAACATCGCGTGTGGCAAATAATGATCAGAACTTTTTGAAAGTTTAGGATACGATGTAAACTATATAAAAACACGAGTTAGATTAGTTTTTGTTATCTTATTATTCAGCCAGACAGTTAGTTTACCATTGTAAGTCTCGAGTCTGTGTTTTCAACGAAGTAATAAATATACAAGCAGTACTGTTCTTGCGAAAAGCCCCCCAGTGGCAGAGCGGTATGTCTGTGGACTTACAACGCTATAAACCGGGTTTCGATACCCGTGGTGGACAGAGCACAGATAGCCCATTGTGTAGCTTTGTGCTTAACTTCAAACAAACAAACAATCTTGGGAAAATTCTACTAAATAAGCAAAATCTGTCTTCAGACGTTATTTATTTGTGAATTTAGGCCTATCGTTAGTTACATATCATTTGTACACGTTGTAGTTGCAGGACTTGTAGTCGGAGGAATGAATCGCTTTCCTTAAGTACATTGAAAATTGAATTCTTCTTTTTTACCAAATAATCCTAAAAAGAATACGTCCAACATTAGAAACCACTGCAAAATTTATATCAGAGTGGGATTGTTTTCGTAAAAAATTAATCAAGACCTAATTTCTCATGCTTAAAGCGAGATTAAAAATTTTGCTGGAAATGATGAAACATTGGAAGAAACATGAAGATAAAAAAGATTAAAGAAGACCAAGAAGATAGAGACAGAAAGTTAAGAGAGGAATTAGAGAATGAAAATACATTTTACAGAAGAATTACATACAAAAGAATGTTAATGAAGTACGAAAGGATTATGACAACAAGATCAAAGAAGTAAAAATAAATTATAACAAAAAAGATAAAAAAAGCAAAAAAAGGACATCAATGATATACAAACGAACATTAGCAACAGGATAAAACATTTAGAAACTGAACCACAAGTACAATGATCACATCAGTCACACTCCTCTCTGCATTTTCTCAAGAATTTCAACTTGAAACACCATTAGCTATGCAATATGAATATATGAATAAGAGAACCCACCCATTACCACTACTGGTTTAATACTTATGACTTCAAAAATTTCCTGGACTGTAACACTCCAGCTACATCATTACTTCACCAGCCTACAGGATGTAACAAGCCAGTTCAAAAATCTTCCCAATTAATACACCATTAGATTATAGTGGAAAAATATCATGGGGAGCATATAAGCACAATTTGAAATAATTTCCAATGTGAATGCATGAGGCAATAAACAACAAGTTATCTAACTTGCTATATATTTAAAAGGACGAGATTTAACAATATTAAGGAACTTTTCAATAGAGGTAGGTAACAGCTATCAGGCATTGGTAGTGATTTTCTCAAATAGATTTAGAGTGTCACTTTAGTAGAAGTTTATATAGTGAAGCTTAGGGACATAGTAAGAGAAGAATAAAACCTTTGATGAACTTGCTGATGATGTGGAAAGACTTGCCAAATTATCTTATCCAGATTCTTCAAGTGAAATGATGAATTTTTTAACATGTAGCCATTTCATAGATTCCACAGTGGATGGGGATACGCAAAATAGGCTTAAGAAAAGTAGATGTAGATTTTTAAAGGATTTTCCAGTTGGTAACGGAATTATAAGATCAGATTTATGTGAGGGCATCAACCTCCTTTGATAGAAGTCTAGGGGAACTCAAAAGCTTAATTATACCATTGGTTACGAGGAATGGAAGAAGCAAACCACAAGACAGTGGATGTTTTAACTGCAATTTAAAAATAATAGTGCCTGGAACTGCAGATAGAAGCCTGTAAGAAATAAACATTACTCCCATAGGATGACAGGAAAATGTAACATTACAGCTGAGACTGTGACAAATCAACAGATAAGAAATCGTGAAGAAAATACCCTAAGGATGAATTCCGAGCTCAAACAGATTCAATGAACAACAAAGAGCTAGCAAAACATCATAAAATCGGAATTAGCTGAAATTAAGAGGTGAAGCTCAGCTAAGAATAATCCATGAGACTCAACTGAAATAAGGAGTTCATTATTTAAAGAAACCAGAACACGAGTCAACTGATACAATGATGTAAAGGGTTACAATATGTTGATTAGTAATGGCTCTACAGTTACCATTGTTTGATCTGATGTGGTAATGAAAGCTGAGAAGTTGCCTCAATAGATGAAACATGAAGACGGATGACAGGTAATACTGACTTCAAGTAGCTTCACAGCCCAAGACAACAAAATCCATGTGTACAACAATAAAATTAGAACACAAGAGGTTGAACTCTAAGTGAAAACAAGGACAGTTATTATATCTTCAAGAAGTGAAATACTTATACCAGAACTTATTAAGAAGTTTGTATCTTATGACTGGAATATATTAGAATCAAGCACCCCATCTTCGGGGATAATTGGTTGAAAAACACTCGTGGATAAGTAAAATAAGGATGTCATCATTAGGAGCATGAACATAACAAACCATGAAATCTGAATCGATTCAGAATGAAACATTACAAAATGTGATGCTGTAAAATGAGTACTTCTTCAGTAAAGAACATTAAAGTAGTTACCTTAAAAACAAAATGTTGGAAATATTATGTTAAATATTTACCCAAGGGAAGATTACCATTTCATTTACATCTGCTGTATGACTAGCCTTTGTAACTTTTAAAGCTGATTAACGGCACAGTTTACATGACTTGTTCATATTATATCAAGGATCCTTCTCCAGTGGACCTCATGATCTAGCATAGACAAAAAAGTATCATCAAGTTTATGTTATCCACATACATCAGTTGGCTAGACTACTTCCGTTTGAAAACAGACTGACGATCTTTGAGATATTGAAGCCACGAAAGAACAAGTACTAATAACATCGAGTACTATTCCTTCAATCATCATCTATTGCACTAGTGAAGAATACAGATGGACCCTCAAGTTTCTTTGTGGACTAATGGAAGGTGAATGAAGTGAAAATGAAGACTACCTACTATCAAGGGTTGACTTTAATTTGTATGCTTTATTTAAGATCAACTTGTTTCCAACATTGGATCTAAAGAGGGGATATTGTGAAAGATGATGAAGCAAGTTAAGATAAAAACAACCTTTCGTGTAGAAAATGGGTTGTGTTAATTTGTTGTGTTACTATTTGGATTATTTAATGCACCTCCTTCATTTGAATAACTATTGAAATGTGTTCTCTCCCTGGAAACTGCTGGAGTGTCATACTCAGCTATTTAGATTACATAATCACATATGAGAAGACTTTAAGGTTCCTTGTGATGAGATAAGAAAAGTAGTGGATCAGTTCAGGAAAGAGAAACTTTAAACTGAGCCTCAAGAAGTTTAAATTGTTTTGTCGACAGGTGAGTTTCCTGGGACACATAGTCAGTGGAAAGGATTTGTCTACAGACCCAATCAAAATTGAATCTACTTATTATTGGCAAACAACACAGCAATTGTGGGAAGTAAGCAGATTCCTTGAACTGTGCTTTTACAACCACCATTTTGTAAAATCATTATCTGAAATAGTTCATTTTCGACAAAAACTACTGGAGAAACCCAAAATGTTTTGTTGGACTACTAACTGTGATAAAGTATTCAACAAGTGGAAGAAAGAAAAACAATATAAAAAGAAAGAAGCAAAAGATGCTAAAAATAATCAATCCAAAGTGGAACAGAAGAGAATCCAAGATAAGAGCTCCACATATGATGGAGAACTACCATGGTCCAACACTCAATAGAAAAATGCTCAAACAAATTATATGAGGCTTAAGCCAATTATTCAGTGGACCAGGAATGGTGCAGAACAGCCTTTATGTAGACAATGGTTCGATACAGTTCAGAAACACTGTGCCAACTCCACAAGTTTCCAACAGCTGGACACTTAGTTATTAAAAAGATATTTGAGAGGACAAGAGAGCATTTCTGTTGGGTTGAATGGCAGAAATTTGTAGCGTATTGGTATAAATCATGTGAACTGTACTTTAACTAAAGAGGTACATGAAGAAAACAACATGGGCGAGTAGAACAGTATTATGTTGGAGCATTACTTGAGGAACTAGCAGACATTGTGCTTGATCCTCTATTACATAGCAACAGTGGGAATATATACATCTTGGTGGTTATGTACTATTTAACAAATGGCTAGAAGCATATGCTGTTCTTAACCAAGAAGCAGAAACTCTATCAAGAAAGTTTGTCAATAAATTTCTTTGAAGATTTGGGATGCACATGGAATATCATTTGGATCAAGCACAGTTAGAATTAGACAAGATTGAAAAGATGTGTCAAATCCTTATAATAAAAAAGACCAGAACAACACTCCTTCATCTTTATTCTGATGGAATTATGGAAAGATGTGAATGTATAATTTTAAATGAATATGCTATTTATGTGGACGAACATCGTAGAACATGAGATCAATATCTTCTACCTCTATTCATGTCACATTACATATTACAATAATAGATGAAGCTGCAAACAAGACATTAGAATCACTGATGAATGAAAGATTATTCAAAATGCCATTGGAACTTCTGTTTTCATACCATGAGGATCATCAACTCAGCAGTCTTATACAGAGTATGCAGTGTGAATATTGTTACGTATTAGAATTTATGATAAATTTAAATTTAGTAGTTAAATTGTACTTTGGATTTAATATTTAATTTGTACTTTGGCTTTAGTAGTTATGTAAAGGCCGATATATAGTCATTTTATGATATTTGTCAACAAGATTGACATACACAGTTTTCGTTTATACAAGTACGTTTTAATATACACACAACAATACAATTTACAATAACAATTATTACAAATAGTTATTACAAACAATGATTTATAAACAAGAGTTTCACAAACTTACAAGCAATATAAAGTCTTCCTTTTAGTCTGGAACCTCTTTGATATCTTATCGAGGGTTCACGATGAGCGAGTTAATTACGGGTTGACGTAGGTATAATTAACTTAACGGGAAGCTAGCTAGCTTTGTCCTTCGTTATTTACCAGCTACACACACCGATATTTTCCTATCAGTAAC
>NW_013666647.1:235807-240882 GCF_000517525.1 Limulus polyphemus | reverse complement strand
GCTTCGTGTTGGTTATATTTATAGGCGTGTGGAGGCCTTCTAGAAAATTCGGATTACGTAACAATACAAATTTAAGCGTTTATGTGCATACATATATTGTTGATTCTTACTCTCAAGAATCTTCTACAACTTAGGCGGGAGTGTCACAATACATATTTAACAATATAAGCCATGTATGTTTCTAAATTTAAATTGAATCCAAACAAACGTTGATATTAAAATAAATATATAATAACAAATTTGTTACAATATCGAACACTATTGACACGTTCATAACTTTACCTGAGAGATACTTAAATCAAGTAATGATAAGATGAAAAGCTGCTTTGCTGATAAGACTGAATTCAATCATGGTAACATGGTATGAATGTATAATTCATGTTAAAGAAAGGATTATCTCCAATGCTGAGTAGTGTTGGGAAGAACGCTATGCTGTGGTCAAAAGATACAATGATATGGTTTATAGAATCCAGAAGGACGGGTGGTCTAAACCAAAGTTGATCCACTGTAATAATCTTTAGCGGTACATTGGTGAGAGAATGGCCAACTGCTTAGCTTCTTAAAAGATTTCACCTCAGGTAAATCAACCTATTGAAGAGTTCGAGATTCCTGTCGAGACCACTTCTAGAGTATCACCAGGGATGGCACCATCAGTGGGTTCTTTATACCATCTACATGATGAGAATTCCCCAAAATACAAAATAGCATTGAGCCATTCTGTCTTCTTATCATAAGACATGGAAGAGAAAAACGGCAAAAAGATTTGGTAACTAGACAATTTAGAAGCATTACATGAGTAAAGAAAGAAACATTTTACATGCTAACGAAAATTAAGTTTGTATTTTACGATGTACATATTTCTGTATGATTGTTAGATTTATAAATATCAATGTTGTTAATTGTCATGAGTTGCTTTATTATTTATTAAAATATCTAAGTTTTAATGTTCCATTCTCACTTATTGTTATTGTGTAATAGGATTGTTCAAGGAACTTCACAATCCAGAGAGGGGTAGTGTTATAAGTTATAACTTTTTTTAAAATCAAATGTTTATATTGAATTTTGGTAGAGGAAGATTTTGATGGCACGAGATGAAAATGTGGAAAGTAATAACCAGAACTGTCTCGAGAGTTCGGGAGACTGTCCTAACGATATAATGCGAATTACACTAAAGTTGACTTTGATTGATGATTGAGTCAGTTAATTAGTTAGCTTAGTATTGTAAATTTTGAGTTTGTGTTTAAACAAAATACTATAAGTACGAACGAGAAAATCGATAAGTAAATGGAATCTCTACTCAATCGTTATTTATTTGTAAAGTTTGGCCTACTGTTTGTTACGTTGAACTTGTACCAGTTGTACTTGTGGAACTTGTGGTCGGAGAAATAAATCGCTTTCGTTATCATTAAGTTCACTAACTTTGTATTCTTCTTTTCTATCGAATAATTTAAAATAATTTGTTCAACAATAGAAACAATTTTAACAATACAGTACGAAACATTCAACGTTACAGTGTTAAACTCGAAAACCCGGTAAAGCTGTGAAACCAGTAAACCTAATAGTAATTAATATATTGGGATAAAAATCACACTAGACTGCATATATTTTTCTTAAACACATTTCTCTAAACAAGTCTAATACTAAATTAATATCAGTTTATATCTTTTATTTGTCACACGTCACTAGGACGCCTTCCATTGACTTTACAGAACTCGTCAGTTAGGTTGAATATGATGGTGTGGTATCTACACACAGCACTGGTTTCCCCTAAAAGTAACAAGACAGATCCACTGAATAATGGCAGATTTGCCAAGATATTTACTGCGAAGTAATTTTGTTTTCTCTGACTACCTGAGTAAGCCTGAGTTTTTGAGAAATAAACAGAGACTGAACACAAATGCACAATCTTTGTAAACAATCTTCATGTAAATAAACATGGTTACAGTGTATTATACTACCACAAACAGTAATCTTTACTGGAAAGTTAGGTTTGAAAATGCTTTATTTCAGTTCAGATCGTAGCAGGGGCAGATCCAGGATTTTCTTAAACGGGGGAGGGGGTACAAAATTTGCATGCCCCTCCAGTGGCTCAGTGGTATGTCTGCGGACATACAACGCTAGAAACCAGTTTTCGATACTCGTGGTGGGCAGAGCACAGATAGCCAATTGTATAGCTTTATGCTTAGCTTAAAAAAAACACCATTTTTATTTAGTTTTGTCCCAAAGGTTGTGATCTTAGTGTTATTAACGAATAAAAAATGTCAAAGCATTTTACATTTATTTCAAACAAATGATTTATTGAACAAAAATAATTTATTCATTGTAACATATTTGAGCACAAAATCAAATGAATTAAGACATATCTCATTCTATTAATGATGAGATAAAATCAAATTAATACTTATAAAGACCTTTCATAGATTTTAACACACTGTTTTTGTGAATCTTATTTACATAATCCATTATATATACAAAAAACACCAAAATAATAACCTGCGTTTGTGCTTATTAATAAACACTTGGCACACTACTTCTAAATCAATGTTCATCACATTATTCATGCTTAATAGGTTGAATCCAGCAAGTCATTCTTCACCCATACTGTTTCTGAGGAACGTTTTGACTCTACATAGGCACGAAAAGAACATTCAGCCTCACAGGTGCCAAAAGGAAGAGTACATTAAAGCCGGATCAATGTTCTGACATTTGGGAAAACATTATCATCTGCATGTTGAAGACAGTCTATCATATTAAGCAAATTATGTTTGATGTCCTCCCCTTTTCACTATCTCTTCCATTCCTATGCTTCTACTCGTGGTGTTGATGGCTGAGGCAAGCCTTGCTCCCAGAACATAAGCCCATCAACTACCTGCTGTAAAAGACTGTCCTGTATCTACAATTACTTCAGGAAGGAGAGCAAGAATTTCTCCACCACGTTGACTTTCTATGTTAAATCGATGTTTCATCTCTGTATATAAATGGTCACATAAAGGGATGGCAACATTTCTCAGGTAATATTCCTTGAAGAAATGCTGGGTGTAGTTGAACGATGGATTTGCCTGATATATTTTTGTATCCTGGGCACCGAAATATTAGTGCTGCCAACTGGTGTTGCCAGTCGTACTGTATCATCAAACCTTACACTAAATTTATTATTTATACCATTTATCAATGTAATTATTCGCTTATTTGTTTAAGAAACTCAGTGTGGTTGGGGAAACGTTGCTGCTGTTCTGAAGTTTGCTGGTGAAGTGGCACACAGTTCTGTGTATACAAAGCTCTCGGGAAGGAGGGAACTGCAAGCACAAGACTGAAGTGGTTAGACCATCAGAAGCAGGTTGTGTGCAGTGATATTACCAGCTAGGATCTGTCACAAGAGCTGTGCGCATCTCTAAGATAAAACTGGCCGAGGCATTGCTGTTGTACAGCCCATAAAATTCCCCCACACATCCAAGTCCATGTGGAGTGCCCTGAGACAGATGGAGTACCCAGTACACACAGCTCTACAGAGTACATACAGCTCTCTTTTGCTAATTGGACTAAGGTCATGCAAGGTGACCCACTACTTCTTTCTCCCTTCCCGACATCTAACTTACCCCTGCTAATCCTTGCACCATTACCCGTACACCTGGCCTATTTCATCAGAAACTTGACCTACACATTTACGACTGTCTGTAGTTATGTTCCTGAGAATGTGGGAGAGGGCACAGCATCATATTTGACACATATATCAGTAATGCTGGTGTCTTACTGGGACTCATTGTGAGCTAGTCTTTGACTCTCCCCTTGCCTACATTTCCATAGATTTCTGAAGGAAAAAGAAGGTCCGGACCAATGAACCCCTCCTTGAAATCCGCCACCGCGTAGAAAAGACAAACTTTTGTTATCTCCTGTACCAGACTGAGTGACAATCACGTTACTCAATTAAATGGTTAACTTCAGAGGATTAGCGCTTCACGTGACTGATAATTCCTAGTGAAAAACAATACAATTTACCTGATTGCTAGTAGAAAAGATAACTGTGTAGCTTCACATACGTTAAGTACTCTTACAGCTGTCTTTCCCACTGGAAGAAAAAAAAAAGGTGCTATTCTAGGTGATTAAAATAGAATAATAGGTAGCTATAGCAAAAGGAACTTAACGACCTTCTTAGTCAACGTGTTATGCGAATTTGTGAAAGTATATTGTCGAAAAGGATTTCTATAGTATAAGTCTTATTACACGAGATATTTGTGTATTATAAACTGATGTGATTCAGAAAATGTTTGACAAAATGATAAAATGATATGTGATTTGTTTAAAATCATAGGTATAAAATTATAAAGAATGATGTCAAAAACTTCAAGTTTCAACTTAGTTTAGTATTTGCTTTTTGTCACAGAAGCAAGTGATAACACAATGTCGTCTTTTTTCTTCTTTTTGGTCGATACTAAAGAAACAATTTCCGACGAGTTAATTTGATATTAATAATAAACTAGGAGGAAAACTCATGCTTCGGGTGCGAAACATTTTTCTTAATGTGGTATTTGGTGTGTGAATGCACAAAGTTTATAAAATGTAAAGGCTGTGCACTCAAACTCACGTAAGAGATTAGGTACCTAGAGTTCTGAACGAATCTGATGGCTATACGGGGCATTTCGGGGAGTGTAAGGTTAAACGTAAGTGGGTTAAACCTATTCTACAGCACGTGATACTCCCCAAACACTTCTAGTACAAAATACACTTTGAGTAGAATGATGTGATCAAAAATGACAAACTGATCGACTTATCTAGTAAGATACATCAGATCTAGCGACACTTTCAAAACCTGGGTATCGGGGGCAAGTATTAAAAACTTAACAGGGTGAAGATACCAGTACTCTAAGTGTCTATAAACAATTCAAGAAATCTACACAAAAAAATGATAGCACATAAATACTACTGTCTGAGATGGGTTTCTGAGGAATGACAGATCCATTCCCCAAATACCTTTCCATTTTCAATGCATAGTACTATTTACCCCTTCTTACGTATATGGTGACGTAGTCTGTACTTCCCTACGCCTAATTTCATTTTTACATAGTTTAACGAAGTTT
>NW_013666647.1:204129-235346 GCF_000517525.1 Limulus polyphemus | reverse complement strand
AGTACTATTTACCCCTTCTTACGTATATGGTGACGTAGTCTGTACTTCCCTACGCCTAATTTCATTTTTACATAGTTTAACGAAGTTTAAAAAGCTTCCCACGAACGCGCACACATTACTCATTTAATTATATAGATTTCAATATTTTAATCGACGTATCTTATCGCAACAGCTTATATCGCTTTTCTTAGGCTTGAATATTAAACAATAAGCAAGTTGTATTGTATCCTTTATAACACATTAACAATACATTTGAAAATGCGATAGGACTCATGTAAAAACTTGGTACATGAAAACCCCTAGTTTTGTTTAAATATATCATTGGAACTTTTTAAACGACCTACTTAAAATCTTATTCAACTTAAAAAGTCGCTCAATGAGCAATGACAAAGAATTTGCAAATTTCAATAAGTTATTAAAATTGCTGTAAAAAACACGTGGTCAAATTTCAGCCAAGCGATTTTTATCTTGTCCCGATGAAGGCAGTTGACTCCAGTTCGTGATTGCACATAGGTGGTGGTCAGGTATAAGCATAGTATAACCAGGAAAATTTTGCCACTGCGGCAAAAATACAGATATTTCTAATTTAAAAACTCTCTATTTTTTGACAGTGCTAAGCGAAATTTCCTGTTTAGTCTGGTTCAGTTTTAAGTACATACTGCCCCCAAAATTCTTATAGAAATATAATGAATCTCTGAAATTGTTTACTTTAAAAAAGGCACCATTTCCCCCCTCGGTTTTCTTTATTCCTATACAAACTTTTCTATCAGATTCTTTTCTGAGCAGATATGTGCAGTTATTAATTTTCAATTGCTGGCGTCCAAGTATCGCTATCTCATTGGCGTCTAACTCTCCAATACATGTAAATCTGCGCAGTACTTATTTTTAGTTGAATCCTTAAAATGCTAAAACCCCACGTAACAAACACTTTAAGTGAGCTGATCTTCTGGTTAGCTGGATACAATCAATGAGTTCAAACAGTACTCCAAAATAAAAACAAAAACATTATACTTCAAGTGCAAATACACAAAACAGAAAGTTATAATAATTATGTTATTTCCAAATATGTTATGAGTTTGTTGGGGTGGATCGGATCATGGGTGATTTTGTGTGTATTTTGTATGCAAATGAAAATTATTGTTAACTCTCCAAACCAAAAAGTATTAGATGAAGCTCCAAACATCTCTAAGTACCGTTAAAATGGTAACAAAATAAGGATTTGAAGTTCACGAAGGTTCACAAGCCAAATTCTCTTTCATTGACTTAAATATTTATTTGTACTTTTAGATTTAATCTTGTTGTAGCTGAATTATTTAGTTATTCGTGTTAAAATATTTATCTATATTCTTTGGAACAAAAGCTAATATTACAGTGAACAGCCCTGAATAAAATTACCACATGTACTATCATTAAAACATTTTCACTATGTTTTGAGAAGTGCATAGAGAATTATTAAAATCATTATTATTCTATACTTCTAGAAAAATACTCATTATTATTATTACAATTTGTGTAACGAACAATTACTTAGATACCAGTGAATTACTGGGTTTGATCAATTTATTGCACGAAGTTCTCAGTTTCCCTCATTAATGACACTCATTCTCACCTCGTAAAAAAATGAATGAAATATTTATAATTATTGAATTCGAATAATTTTGTATAAGTTATTTTACGCTACTTTATTTTTACAGTTTGTTTTATTTTGGCTTGTTTCTCCTAACTTTCATTTAGAATTTTTCCTGTCTTAATGACATTAAATTTAAATCTAACCATTTGTTATTATTATTACCAAATGAAAATTTAAGCCACTGCATCACTTGTTGTTTTCTGTATTAATATAACAATTCAGAAAAAGAGTGGAATGTTTGTATGAAACAAGATGTTCGACTTAGTGTGAATTTGTTTAAAAGTTTATTCCTCTATAAATCTTTTTTAAAAAGTGCGTAACATGGGTGTTAATAAAAACATGGATCTGAAATCTCAGAGAAAAAAAAAAGAGAAAAAATTCTGACCTCACGGAGTTCAAGAGGCTCTTATTAAGTATTAAATTACCCTATACTAACAATAAATGTTTTATGAAAGATCTAATTAACCTATTTCTATAAACTTGAAATATAAAAAATTAGATTGTTTACTCATAGAAAGACGAGAATAAAAGAAGCTTTTGTGTCATTCCTTCTGGTATAGTAGGCTAAACAACTGGAACATTACCATAGTTAAAGATTTAGTAAGAGTGATACACGACTGTACGAGAATAAGTAATTAAACTCTTCTGAAGTTGGAACGATGATGAAACAAATTGGCGTTTACATGGAATTTATTTAAATAAATAGTGTTCAGGGTAGTCTAAACATAACATTTAACAAAGGTTTTGTTTTTTTAATTTCGCGCAAAGTTACACGAGGGCTATCTTCACTAGCCATCCCCAATTTAGCAGTGAAAGACTAGAGTGAAGGCAGCTAGTCATCAACATCCATTGCCAGCTCTTGGGCTACTCTTTTACCCTTTACCGACGAATAATGGGATTGACTGCACGTTATAACGTCCCCAAGGCTGAAAGGGCGAGCATGTTGGTAGGACGGGGATTCGATCTCGCAACCCTCAGACTGCGTTCAACAAAAAAAGATAAAACAATTTTATGGCTTTTACAGTATTTGTGTAGGTTAGTATAGGTCGAAATTACAGAATGTTCGACAAATTTCAATGTAAGTTATCCTTTCACGAACTCTACAGAAAATTAATGTGGATAAATTAAAACAATAAAAAAATGGCGTTTCAGCTAACAAGGTTGTGATGAAATTCAACGCGACGCAAAATTTCGTTGGCTGCAGAATATGATACTACATTACAGAATTTATTGGAATACTATTCTCCTCATATAATGAACATAATGAAAAAAATGGAATAATTAGAACTAATTACCCGTGAAAATTCACTGAAAATAGCAACTACGCAACAACTTTTGAACATCTTCATGTCATGTTCTTGTCAACTTTTAAGCAAATTCGTTCACATTCCTGGTAGTCCTCGAAATCGTCCTGATCTAATATGAAAATTTCGAAAATCTAAACTTATTTTTAGCTACACCTTACACGACTATGCCAATTTTTAGTAAATCAATGCAGTCAGTTTATAAATCTCCTAAAACATTTTGCTACCCAATATGGGAGATCCAATATAAAAATGTCTAAAAAACTAAAAGGTAGGATCTTATTGTGGATAATCCATTAAACGTACATACAAATGCTCATGTAATCTGAAGGATCCAATATTATGAGCGTCTAACACCCCTTTTGATACACCTATATTTCAGCTAAAATTTGGCGGTTTTCAAAATCTAAATTCAGATTATTGTTTTGAGCAGTTATTTGCATGTTAATACCAATTATCAAATAAATCTGTTCAGTGAAATCCGAGAGCCCCCAAAACTCTTTGACTTCCCATTTTTTGGTTACTCCTTACAACTATATAGAAAGAAAAAAAAGATTTTTCGTTTATATTCTATGGGGGCCAAGAGTCTACGTGTAAAATTTTAAATAGTTTTGTCAAAAATTGTGGGAAAAACTCAGAGTTCTAAATTTAACAAATAGAGACATATACATTATACTACTATACAAACTGTTTACGCCACCTAGAGACATATACACTATACTACTACACAAACTGTTCACGCCACCTAGAGACATATACACTATACTACTATACAAACTGTTCACGCCACCTAGAGACATATACACTATACTACTATACAAACTGTTCACGCCACCTAGAGACATATACACTATACTACTATTCAAACTGTTCACGCCACCAAGAGACATATACACTATACTACTATACAAACTGTTCACGCCACCTAGAGACATATACACTATACTACTATACAAACTGTTCACGCCACTACACATAATATCAAACGAAGGATAATCGATATTACAAATATTTCGGTTTTGAATACACCAAACTCATAATTTTTTCATATACTTTATATCTGAAAAACATTGTACTTATTAACTAACTGAAAAACATTGTACTTATTAACTAACTGAAAAACTGAGTCGAAATTATCATGTGCTGCTTGGGTCATGACCAGATCTGTTTCGGTCGCTGACTTGAGTCACTGACCTTCAGATTCTAAGATATACTTCTGACGATGTGGAGCTGTTACTGGAAACTTTATTTTTCCTCTCTAAAGAGGCACTTTCTCACAAGTATACTACACATTTATGTTATTTTTGAGCTCAACCTATCAGTGTACTTTACAACAACCATCTTGAACATCAGGGGAAAAAACACTTAAATTCACTGAAAATTAAGAGCATACAACATAAACTAAATAAATAATACAAGTTCACTCTAATGTCTTATACTGCGTTTGTATTACGGAAACATCTTTAAAACATAAGCAGCCACGTCAGAAATATAAAAATGTTTTGACTTATTAGTGTCCATATACACAAACACTACGAAAGCACACAGTGTAAATGCCGCCAAACAGCCAACAGACTTATACTGCTGATAGTAATATCGTGGGAATAGAATAAGAGGCCACTAAAAAATCTAGACAAAGTTAATTAGAATATCAATTATAACAGCAAAGCTTTATAATCTGAACAAAGCCTAATTATTTATAAATTAAGTATATATTCTATATTGATTCATTTATTATAATAAATTTTGTTGTGTTCTGCAGTAAGGAACGATGTGTTGATACATGTAGAACGTGTAAGTGATTTGGAGTATATTTTAGTAACAAATAAAATATGTAATGACAGAAGCATGTACAGCATACACGTATTTGTACACGTGAACTAATAAAATTAGACCAAACGGTTCTTATTTGTATACAGATATGTACAAATAGATTCATTTTTCTAATTTTAATAAAATTCCAACTGGAAATTAAATGACTTCCAAATATTTTTTTTACAAAAAAGTTACTTTCCTATTGTTAATATACAACGATGGACCGTGCTAATTATACCAGTAGAGGGCGCCAGTAGCGATGTGGTCCTTGTCTATTGTCTACGTCTTTGGCAGTTATGTTGATTTGAACTTAATTATTTCAGAAGAAAAAAATTAATAATCAAGGGTGCTTGAGATTAAGCTGTTCTCCTTCACCCCGCACGTGGATTAGAGATATGGGCTTGAATTAAAGTATAAAAAAACAATGATAGGTTGACTGGTTTTGATACAAACAAGCTATGTAAATATCTATGGTCTATGACAGTTATTTTGGTGTAAAGCTAATAGTCTAAACTTAATAATCATCATTATTTTATTTCAATAGCTACAATTATATCGTTTTATTCAGCAATTTAGAACAAGGTTTTTATCAACATATTCAAACTATGCTTGTTTTCATGTAACAAAACAATAGCCTGACACTGTATTATCGCTCATATTATTATTTTGTTTACCTGTCGATCAAAACGACTTTTCTGCCAGTAGTTTTAGTTCCACTGCATTTAAGATCTCTCTTAATCATCCTAAAATTCAAATTTTCACATTTCTCGCTAATCTTAGTGAAATTGGTAAAATAAACATCAGGAAAATCAGTGAAATTAATGTACAGCTCAAACAGGCTTATTGACTGACCAGGTGCTGAATTGCGAGGCAAGTTGGCTCAGTGCTGGGACTGCATCGATACTGGCGCCACCGTGCATTAGCAGTTTTGCATACGATCCCTCATTATCGGCTTATTTCCAATCGGATTTCCTGCAAACTAGTTTCGAATTGAATTCACAGTTAAGAATTAATCTTGTTGCAGTGCTTTTAGACTGTATTATTTTAACAACTACACGTGGAGATTGAGCTATAATTCTCTCATATTTAAGAGTAATTTAAATATGCTAAACACAATTATGATTTGAGTGTTTTACCAAATTTCTTTACACCTCTTTGATTACAAGATTGACTTCGTCATTTATAGACAGATCTCCAGTTAATAATAAAGTGCTTCTCAATTAAACCTGATGAATACAACTCAAATTGAACTCATTATGCATAAACTGTGATTGAAAACTTCAGGATGAAGAAAACACAAAAGTTAGATCTAAATGGACAGCTAGGCAGCGCCAAATGTTGGCTAGGAGAATTTTGAAAGTGGATCCATAAACAAAATCTCTTTAAATAAATTTCCCATCTAAAATTCTATAAACCTCAATTTTTTTATTCTGTGAGTAGTAAAATGACACTAGAGTTACCTTTATTAAGAAATATGAATATCATGATTATCAAAACATTTGTGTATTATAAATCATCTGAAGCTTAATGAGTTTCAGTGGGTAACAATACCCTCGCCCCTCGGTGGTTCAGTGGTAAGTTTACTGACTTATGACGTTAAAATACGAGGTATGATTCCACGCAGTGGACAGAATACAGATACGGGTAGCCCATTGTGTAGCTTTGCCTGACGAAGACAACAATACTCTCCAGCTGGAACTAAGAAGAAAATCAACTATTAAATATAAGATCAAATAACAAATGTGGGTCAGTTGAACTCTTAGTATTTACTAAATATTTTTCAGCTGGAAAATATAAGGCCTATACAAAGATTCCATATTAAAACCCTAAATTCCAATGTATTAGTTTGTTTTTTAACTGTTAGGACGATACAAAACATTTCATTAAATTTTTCTTCCATTTGGTTCCTTCAGTAGTTTACCTATTCGACTCCAAGCGGAACATTCAATAAGGCATGATTTACTAAAATTAGGCGAATAGGTTAGATATTAATCTCTTGCTTGCCGATGGGGCATACTTGGTATAGGACCATATGGAAATCCAATGATACGATTTGTAGGGCCTTTCTTGAATTACAAATATAATAAATCAATGAGATATTAGATTTTCGACATTTCATCAATTTTCCCTGGTTTCTGGGAATACAAAATCTCTGGTAACGAAGGGCTAATGAAATGAGGTGAATCACTGACGAATTCACTTAGAATAAAAAGAAACATAGAAAGTGTAGATTATAAGTTAAACTTGCGGTTGTGGATTGTGACTAAAATTTTATGTCTGCAGTTTGACTTCACCGAAGTGCTTTATTTTACAAATTAAATTACTGGAAAAAATACTGCCAAAAAGTCATGCAGACAGAACTTGTAATATAATGCCGATGTTCTTTTACAATATTTTTAACACGAGTCTTTGATATAAAAATGAATATTTGACTATACTGAAATTGTGAATTTTCTTATAGAATTGTGAAAACTTATGCCAATGAATGCGACTGTTTAATCTGAATTAACTTTTGTGGCACTATGACCTCTTGTTTCGAAAAATATACTAATCTAATTGTTAGACCAAGATCAGTTAAGATTTCTTTGAGAAAAGAGAAAAGATTAAAGTATGTTAGCTGCAAACAACAAATGAACGCAGCTATAAGTATAAAAGTGAATCTAATAACGAACATCCAAAAGCTGGTATACATATAAATCACAGAAAATTATGTGTATTAATCTTTTGGTCTCCTGGACAGTATGATGAAAGACACTGTAAACATTTGGAATTTCTATGTAATAGTAAAAACAACAGTTACACGGAAGGTTTTAAAACTGAATAATGTGGTATATGTTCATTATCTAGTACAATCACCACAATTATCAGCACTTAGGCTCCAACTATGAATAGCACGGAGGAGATCAAAGAACATTATATGCAGACATAGGCTCTTCTCAGAACCATCCCTGTAAACGACAAGCTCATCTTGTTGGGTGACTTTAATGCCAGAGACACCAAAGATTATACCCAGTATAACGGAATGATAGGGAAACACAGGGTCAGCAAAATGAACAGCAACGGCTTGCTTCTCTTGAGCAAATGTGCCGAGCGCGGTCTCTTGATAACTAGCACCATATTCAGGCAAGCTAATAAGTATAAGACGACGCGAATGCATCCAAGATCAAAACAATGGTATCTCATAAGCTATGTAATTATTCGCCAACCGGACATCAGAGATATTTTCATTACCAAAGCAATGCACAGTGCAGAATGTTGGATGGATCACAGACTTGTCAGAACCATGCTCAATCTACATGCTATCCCCAAGTATAATAAGTTCCCTAAACAGATCGTACTAGCTTTCAACATCGCCAAACTTCAACAACCAGAGTGTAAGCACGAGTTTCAAACTAACCTCGGTGAAAAGCTGTCTTTCTATGGACCATTGAGTGGAAGTCCAACTGAGAAGTGAAACCAGTTTAAAGAAATGGTGATGGAGACGGCCAAGTTAGTCTTTGTCCCAAAGAGGTTGGGTCCACCAAGACTGGTTCGAAGAGAATGATGAAGATATCAGTAGATTGCTGAAGGAAAAGAACAAGCCTTCACTGAATGGCAGATGAATCCAAGATCTACCTCCAAGAGTGGTAAGTTTAAGCACTATCAGGCTATGGCCCAGCGAAAACTTTGCACAATGCAGGATCGGTGATGGGAGAAGAAAGCAGATAAAGTTCAGCTTTATGCAGATACGAACAATTCCAAGATGTTCTTTAGTGCCACCAACACTGTCTATTGTCCTCTAAACTCAGGAACTGCCTCGCTGCTTTCAGCAGACGGCACCAGAATAATTAAGGAAAAAAATGGCATAAATGCAAGATGGACAGAGCACTTCAACCAACTCCTCAACCGACTATGCACAGTTGATCAAACTTCAGTGCATTATATTCTTCAGAGACCGGTCTGTGAAGATCTCGACTTACCCACAAGCGAGGAAGAAGTTATAAAAGCCATCAAGCAGACTGCTTGTGGTAGAGCACTTGACAAGGATGGAATTCCTGCAAAGCTGTACAAGTCACTTGGCACAGTGTCATTTGAGGCCTTCCATGATGTTCTGACCAGTATCTGGGAAGAGGAGGAATTGCCAACTGACTTAGGAGATGCCACCAGCGTTGCACTATATAAAGGCAAAGGTGCAAATGCCTACTGCAGCAACTACAGAGGAATCTCGCTACATTCCATCGCTGGAAAATTTATCGCTCGCATCTCTTAACAAACTTATCTGAAGTATCTCAGAAGAAAATCTACCAGAAACTCAATGCATATTTCTTCCAGATCGTAGCATTTTAGATATGATCTTCACAGTGAGAGAGGTGCAAGAAAAGTGTATATAACAGAATATGGATATCTAGGCCGTCTTTATCGATCTTATAAAGGCTTTTGACACAGTCAACAGAGAAGTTCTATGGACCGTCCTCAGAAAACTCGGCTGCTACAGAAAGGTCACCATCCTCATCCAGCTGTTTCAGATAACATGACTGGAGAAGTCCTTTCCAATGGAGAATATTCAGAAGCATTTGACATCTCAAAAGGAAGTAGGGCTATATGCTTGCACGTGTTCTGTTCAACAACCTTTTCTTCACTCAGGTTCCATTCCATGCTGTGAAGGACTTGTACCTTGGTGTCTACATCAAATATCGTCTTGATGGGTCTTTGTTCGATCTATGGCGCCTCTCTGCACGTACTAAGACTCATTCCCGAAGTATTATTTATGGATGATTGTGTCCTTATGGTGTACAAGTAAAGTCATCTGCAGACTATCGTTGAGAAGTTCTCAAGGACGTCCAACTATTTGGCTTGACAACCAACTTGGGAAAGACGGAGGTTCTTATTTAGCTAGCCACAAACATGAACTCACCACAGCCAGTCCTAGCTCTTCAGATTCTACTTGTTCTTCATCATGTTTGGTTCAACAGAGATTTGTCTTCAGAGAAAGAGTTGCCGACCCATACATTGATCCAATAGAAGGTGATTGTCCACTCGTCTAAGCAAGTACGAATGCTATTTTTTGTGTCATAACTACATATTGTTTCACTTAACATCACATGTGACCAGTCTGTTTATTTCTCCCATGTCTTAAGTAGACCTACATAACACTTATGATAAAATCAGTCCAACTGAGAAAACCACACTTTCTGCATCTGGTGCTCGATCTTGAATTGTTGTTCAATGTCTTTTTTTAATTATTAAAAGCTGTAATTTATATGCATTCAGTTGAATTGGTGCTCGTCTAAGGTGGAATTCAGAACTTTCATTACGTTTAAGATGTAGAGAATACCAATTTTATATGTTTTATTTAGTGTAATTGTTACTGGTAAAAATAGTATATTCTCCTAATATTTGTATAGTATTAAGTTCTTCCAGTTCAGATTTTCAAATGAACAAAACTCTACACTTTTTAAAAAAGATTATTCGTAACTTAAGTACTTGGTATGTTAAAAGGTATTTAGTAAATGTGACGATAAATTGATTTGATTTGCAATTAATTGTTTAGAATTAAAACATGTAAATTAGCTGCCAAAGAGCACCGCCGTAACTTCATAATTTTATTCTAATGTTTCTTAATTTGTACAGACAATGACAGATACTATGTTATTCTACCTAATTATCAAATGAAAACTCAAAAAATGTAAAATTTGAGAATTTATAGATCAAAAATTGAGTTTGATATTTTGCATTTAATGATTTACATAGTTTACTGTTCGGTTATGGGTAACTCCAAGCGGAATGGAATATCTGATATTTTTTTTTCGTCCTTCTAAGTTACTATTCTAAATTCAAGTTTAATTGTTTGTTTGTAATTAAGCATAAAGCTACTCAATAGACTATCTATGCTCTGCCCACCACAAATATCGAAACTCGGTTTTTAGCGTTGTAGGTCCGCAGACATGTCGCTGTGCCAGTTGAAGCATTTAAGCATGTTTTAAATTCAAGTAAAAAAATGCACTTATAACAAAATCACTGAATATTGGCAGCACACAAATAAGCAATTCTACACCATGATTATAAATGAAAGTAAAGAAGAGTATAATAATATATAAACCATATTATATCTGTTACACCCAGCCGACAAGGCCTTTCACCCAATACCAGGGCTCATCAGGACAGCTGCGATATGATAGTAGCGATCGATACTTTATTTATATTACCAATTTAAACGCACAAGTTGGTGAACTGTAATTTTTATATTATAACTATTACTGGAAATACGAAAAAGCACACTAAAAACTCTTACACCACATCAGTTTTATTTCACTAGGCGCCATGACGACCTGCCGCCAAATATTCGGCAAGCACAGTCATACTTTTCTTTTAATAATAGATTACCTAAGTCTGTAAATAAGAGAAGCATAGCTTTTCACTTAAGCAGACATGAAGTAGAAGACCAAAGATTTAAAACATCCTTAAGATAAATCTTGTATATGTTGTATTTGGCTTCTGGTACGTATGTTTATTAAAAAATAAATTTTAACTGTGTATACGCTGCACCAGGTATACTTTTCGTTGACCATTCTGAGCAATATTCCTGCCATCTATATAAGTTAATGAATGGCATAGTGGCAAGTCTAACAGTCTAGATTATTTAATTAGTATAAATAATCCTGCGATAAATAATTTTATCCGGTAGAATTAGAAATTGAAAATAATTTAATTTTAAATGTAGAGACACATTATTTAGATACAAAAATTAAAATAATTAATAATGACATCAATCTAAATGTTTTTGATAAAAGAAAATTTTTCTTCTCTAATATACAGCCTGTCCTCTTTTAATAGTAATATGCCATACTCTTCTGTTATAAGTACTATAACTTTACAATTACTCAGATTTTGTAAAATTTGTAACAAATTACAATATTCATTATTAATGCCGAAATATTGATGCAAAAATTAGTATTCAACGTATTAGTATTATAAAGAAACACTAAACAAAATTATTCAAATAGTTTGTGATAAATATACTAAATAAATATAAAGAAGTGAAAATTAAGGAGTTATTGCTGGAAGTTTCCGATAAGTATTTTTAATAAGGCCGTTTAAACAACTTGGCACTATTTTTATGCGGATGAACACATTACCACATATAAAAGCTCGGGTAGTGTGAAAATTGATAGTAACAGTGGACTTAATGTTTGGTAGTTGGGAGTTATACTAATTTAGATAACTTGTTTGAGCTCTTATAACTTTATACTAGTATAATTTAGCCCGGCATGGCCAGGTGGTTAAGGCACTCGACTCGCAATCTGAGGGTCGCGGGTTCCAATTCCCGTCACACCAAACATGCTCGCCCTTTCAGCCGTGGGGGCGTTATAATGTGACGGCCAATCCCACTATTCGTTGGTAAAAGAGTAGCCCAAGAGTTGGCGGTGATGACTAGCTGCCTTCCCTCTAGTCTTACACTGCTAAATTAGGGACGGCTAGCGCAGATAGCCCTCGTGTAGCTTTGCGCGAAATTCAAAAACAAACAAACTAGTATAATTTGTTTATTGTACTACAAAGTAAGTGAAATTAGTGCTTTACTACTATAATTGGGGCTGGAATATTAAACTCATGAAGTAAGTTTATCTTATCCCCCAACGGTAGTACTTTATTTCGTTTTTCTTTTACTTTGAAGAGCAGTCACCTTCCCACAACTGCCTGCTGGCAGTAAAGGGTGATATAGATGTTGAACTTTGTGGGCTTGAGCACCCACATCTTGCTCTCCTAACTTATATATATATATTGAAGAATTTATTCATCTGAGACTGGCGAACGGAAGTTAAGACTGGTAGACGATGTATCCTCATCGCAATGTGGATCCTACTTCTTCAGTCACCTCCAAAACTTAGGGCACATTTTGTACCCCCACATTATAGCTTATATTCTGGGGATCCTTTTAATTTATGCAAAGTATTTCAGTTTTTTGTGCCTATTTTGTCCATTAAAGTGTCGTTTATCATATGGATTTGCTATTTTCAACGCAGTCCTTCCTTCAGACTTTATTTTGCTTGACTGTTTAAGTATTTATATATTCATGATGTTGAAAACATCGGCTACACTGTACCGGAAATGAGATGCTTACATCAGTACATAAAGAAATAGATTAAACATTTCCTGGAAAACCGGATGACTTTCGTGACGTCACTAAAATCCCTTTATATATATCACTCATTCGATTACAACACCATTCCCAGTTTGTCCCCGAAGAAGAAGAAAGGTCCACCTTTCGAAAGCGCTCGGGTTATAGGGTTTATATTCATATAATTCAAACTGTGATTAGTTCGAAACATAAATAAAAATACAAGGTACACAAATGAAAAGTTACTTATAAATAAGCCTATTTATTTTAACTTAAAACAGAAAGAGATTAATTGAGATGTATATTAGTCTCGTAAGCATGGCTGTTCTTCTCACAGTTACCAAGGGTTAGATTGTTTTAGGGTTTTCAATTTACAAATGCTATTAAATATTTTGTAGGAATTTGTTGGACAAATCGCTTCGTCGTCTAAATTAGTTTTCCTATTAAATGAATAGACTAACACCAGTACCCTTTCTTGTAGTAGTTATCTATACCAAGCTTTATACTTATCCAAAGAAAAAAATATATGTTGGTATCGTATAGATTTGGGCGTAGGAAGCAGTTTTTAAATGAAGCATTCCCAAATAGTTATGTTTTTTGTTCAATATGATACTCGAGAGAAAACTCTTAAATAGCAAGTTAAACACGACACTTTTAAATACTTCTTAAGTATATAGCGAAAAGAAAGTATAACTGTATTTTATAGTGTTTAGCCCCCCCACAAAAACTGTTCATTTTACTTTATTTTAAAAGTGTCGTTTTAATTTTTTATTATTAATATTCTTTGTTATAGTATGGTTAATCAACCACAATACAAAAAACCCGATATGTTGAGATTTTTTTGGAAAGTATGTCGCCTTTTTCATGGTGTGAATTTTTGCCATGTTTATAGACGCTAATAGTGGAGAAGAAGAAACAATTGTCCTCTCTATAAAGCTTAGAAAAACCTGACAGCAGAATACCACTTTTATTGAGTATGTGGTATAAAGGTACAGTAGGACTGACAATTTAGTGCCAGGCCGCATATGATTAATTTTGAATTTTCACTTTAAAAAAATCCAAGAGCGTCTAGGGGCGACTCCTATAGGTGTATGATCCCTCTCCTGTCCGATTAAATCTCAAATGTTGTTGCTGATGGTACTTGTTTTCTAAGTATTACCGCAAACTGCCGATTCGAATCCCCGTCCCAACAAACATACCCGCCTTCTCAGCCGTGGGGGCATTATAATGTGACGGTCACTCATGCCATTCGTTGGTAAAAGAGTAGACCAAGAGTTGGAGGTGGGTGGTGATAACCAGCTGTCTTCCCTCTAGTCTTACACTGCTAAATTAGGGACGGCTAGCTCAGATAGCCCTCGTGTAGCGCGAAATTCAAAAACCAAACCAAACTAATATAACAATAGAATATGCATGTGTTTATTAACATTCCATATGGTACGGAGTGACATATGTGTAAGAAAATACGTTATAGATAATTAGTACATTTATTTGCTTACAACAGAATGACTTGAAAACTTCAGAGAATTTCTACGTATAATATGTTACATTTATTTCTAACTTTGCTAGGAAATGTGTGAAATCATATTCTATACACTACGGATTTATGAAAATGATCTGGCAGGTAGAAACAATACTAATCTTTTGAGTAGTTTCTTAGATTTTAGGTTGTTGTTTTCTCTCGTAAAGCAAATGGCTTGTTTATAATATTCCAAAATATGGGAGCTAATAGCGCTTTACATAAAAAAAAACAATCTTACTGTTGGTGTTTCTAATCCATTATTTCACTTCCAGGACCTTGTACTCTTCAAGTATGCATGATTCACTTTAATCTAGGCCATATTTAACGAAATATATACTCTAATGTTTATACTAAACACGCCTAATCATAACCAAGAACACGCATATTATTTCAGGGCATTGATAAGGCCTCATTGAAAAAAAAAAAAATGTTCAAAGCGAGGTTAATTAAAACAAATTCGGTTCAAGTATATATTTTCTTATCTTTCTCTTACTGTCAAAACACTGATAAAACACAAGCTCAGTTTACTTATTTTTCCTATGTTCACCGAGTGTATAAACATGAATATTATAGCCTCATGAATGCAATTTATAAACACTGAATATACGATCTTAGTGGAAAGAAGATAATTTTTATTTAAATCGGAGAGATATTAACCACGTTGTGTCCTTTAATGTAACATACAAGTTCACAGTTTGATAGGCGCCTGTTCGACTGTGAGATTTGGCTATTATCCAGATCACTGGTCGAGTGTTAGTCACACAATATACATAGAGGCAGTTTATACCACTTAACTCTTTCCAAAATGCAATTCTTAAAACTTAAATTTATTTTGATAAATTAATCGATTCTGTATTCAAACAAATATCTGTATAAGGACTAGCCACAGGACGCACATGTTTATAAAATGAACATTTTTATATACGCGATCGACATATGTTTCGGAACTAAAATTTCTACCGTCAGTGTTTGTTTGTTTCAGTGCAAACCCACACAATCTACTATATGCGCTCTGTCCACAGCGAGGAATCGAACCTTAGATTTATACCTTCAAATTCATGAAATTGCTGCTGACAAGCCGTCACTGATAAATTAGATATACGAGAAGGTTTCCGGTTATGGAAGAAATTATATCGTGTTCCTAAATTCTAGAATTTAAAGAGCATGTATTTCCCCTGTATAGGTAGCCTGACATCTACTACATGTACAAGTACAATCCATAAACTCAATAGGATGTCTTTAAAATGGGAAAATGTTCGAATACGGAAAAAAGGATTTAAAAACGACACAAACTTGGATATGGAAAAATATATATTTTGTGGTTAATAATACATTTTTCAGATTAAAACATAATCGTTCTTTACATGAGAGGTCAGCGCCTCTCGGAGAAACTCCTGGAATTGTGCCCTGTTATTCAACTTAACCGTTTGTAGAAAAGGGGCATAAACTCAGCGGGCAGTTGTCCAGCCATGTGCATTCATAATGACCCTGAAAGACGCGAGTTAGATTCTAACTAAAGGTTAACCACACAGCAATGGCCTCTTTGTTTGAATACGCTATTGCTGATAATACAAATGAAGATGGTTGAAAAGACACAAACATTGTTTACAAAAGCTTCGAACGTTTCGGAATACACTTATTCCATCTTCAGAGAGATCTGAAAATAATATTCTGTTTACTGACTCATGCTTTAGTAACTCGAATAACTAATTTACTTTTAAAAAATTAGTAAAGCTGTAAATGGAAGGAAGTACTGACTATAGAATATGTAACAGAATTACAAATTGCATGAGACATCAAATTGTAATTATAACTATTTTTAACAAATAGCTGAGTGTTAAGTGAAGCTACTTGTAATAGTTTTAGGTCTAAGGATGTTTGTACGTCATTAACAGCAGGACAGTCTTTTGCTACGAGTAAGCTCTCTTAAATGTGGAGTTCAAGGTCTGAAGATTCTGTAGTAATGATGGAGAAACCATTATATAAAATGTTGTGACCAGCATGTGAACGAATAACTGTGAAGCTGGGTTTAAGAAATAGACAGCTAATGCTTTGGATACTTTTAACCATTCATAAACTGTAGTTTTTAAAGTGAAGTATGTGCCAAAATTCCATAGGGGCACAGTGGATTGCTTAGAAAAGAGAAGGGGAGGAAGAATAATGGAATAGGATAGTGAGGGTAAGATGAAGGCATGATATTTGAACCCAAGAAAGACAAACAGAAAATACAGGATCTGACCCCCCAAGCCTGAAGAAGAGACTTCAGAGTTTGGAACTCCACGAAAGGGAACACAGCCTGATGTTAAGCCAAGTCAAATGTGTCAAACAGGCATGGAAGATGAGGCATGCCTACACCAGATCAAAGTGGAGATAAAAACTGTTGAAAAAGGACTTGAATACCCATGAGAGGGAGAGAAAAAATAAAAGTCACAAACGGGGATAAAATTAATAAGTGAAGGAGAAGAATCATACGAGACAGGAGAGAGAAAGTAACATATCTGAGAAACCATGTCCAGAAATTATAAAAAAGGCCTAGATAGATCCATGACAGAATTGGTAGAAAATTTGGCAAGGGTAGTTGATGGGAAAAGACTGTCAAAATTCCCTTCATTACAAACGGGATTAATAGGAAGAGGTAAAATAGGTTAAGAAGAATGTCCAGGCAGCATGAAAGACTCATCTTCTGTCTCACGATAGCCATCACTTCCTCAGCATAAAAAGGGAACCTCACGCCATTTTAATTGTTTGTCTTGCATGAACAGTGCCTTGTTGTCCCACACCAGACAAAGTGGAAGTTACCATCACTTGTGAATTCATAATGTGGAAATAAACGGTCACAAAGTCTGCAGGTGTAGAAATTTTTTGAAAACTAAATTCTAAATTTAATATTTTCTACAACTGCTATGTTGAAGATACTTCCACAAAAAATGCCAATATCTCAAAAGCTCATGATAAAAATAAAATATTTACATCTTTATACACGAGTGCCAAATTGAGAAGTTATGATAGAATGATTAGTACAGAGGGAGTCAGCTGTGCTAGGAGGGTGCGTCACATTCCTATTTGTGGAGGGTTGTTATATGCTCATTGGTATGTAAAAATTAGGGGGTGTGGCGATACAGCAATACGATTGTATTGATACACTGTAAATATACGATTTATATTCCTTCACAAAATTTGGCAAGCTTTCAGCAAACATTACAAGTCTTTTGTACAGAAAAAATCAGAATTTCTAATAAAGTACTTTTGCTAAAAATTGTTTTAATATATGGAGTCAAAGTAGTCACTGCTCTGAGCACAAAGCAATTTTCATGTTAAGATAAAAAATACTTTTCTCCATCTAAAAATTAACAAATTTCTTTTGTGTAATCTCTAAAATCTCCAAAATAAATTTCCAACCTTTCTTTCCCTAAATCTTCATATTTTATCTGCTATATTCATTACCCTAATTTTAGGTGAAGTTGGTCAGTTTGACCAGCCTCATAACCACCATAAAAAATACAAAATAAATCAAAATCATCCTTTTTTGCTTTCTTGAATTACTTCAAATTGTAGCAGGAAACTATATCTGCTTACACTAAATAATAAGTTCTAATTAAATTTGATTTTCAAGACTGTAAAACTTTGTAACAAACCTTTGGTAAAACTTATGTATCTAGTAAATGTCGTATCAACTACTATCATTTCAGCCCTAGTAACAATGTAGAAATATCATATGGAAAATGTGAGTTTAGGTGGGAGCCTCAAGGCTAGTGGCAAACAAAAATGTTTGCATTTGGAGGACAGCACTGAATCCGTAAAGCTGTATGTGAGGAGAGGTTATGTATTGTATTAGAATATTTTAGTTCATGAAGTCAGATTTGATAGTCCTTTCACAGAACTTGCTCTGCAACCACTTATTCTATCTATAATTTTCAAGGTCACTTATTTAAGGATGCTTCAACTTCAAACTCATAATCCTCTTCAGCAGGTACAATTCAACTATCAACGACCTAACAAAATATCTTGAGGAATCTTGGAACCAGAAAACTTTGGGAAATTAAACTTTCCACCTTATTCATGATTTACTGGTAAATACCTAGTGATATATTGTCAATAAAAGGGATTGATTCAGAATATTCAGTGAATTAATGCTGCTCCTACAACATATTTTTCTTATAGTTCTACTATTAATTGGTTTATTAATTAAAATTAATTAATCTGAATTAAATCAATTGATAATCAAAATAAACAAAGAATGAAATATGTAATTAATACTTGAAACCGTTGGTATTTGAGGAACTTCTTAAATACAGAATAATGTATTTACTGGTGAAACTATGATCATCATAAACGAAAATTAGTGAAATGTATAATTGTATTTGTTTTCATCAATTTTTAATATCTTATTTCACTGATAGGAAAGCTTAGCATATTGCAACTGCTCTACCTATAACTTCAAAATAATCCACATCTTGATTAGCAACTGTATCAAACACTACATTTTTTAGTGATAAAAAAATGAAGCTACAATATGTAGACTGGTGAGTAAGAGAACAAAATTATTTGGATTGACAAAGCTAAATTTCCATACATACTTTATAACCATTAAGTAATTAGTTTCAGATTTATTGTCAAAAGTCACTTATGTTTGTGATTATTCTTCTACACAACATTATTAATAACTGAACAACAAAAATGAAATTGAACTTGGACAAGTCCATTCACTACAGAACTGGAAAGTTTATGTATCATATATCTTGGATCATAAAAAAGCATTGCAAAAGTACACCATAAAGGAAATTTTACTAAGCACAAAATTCTAATCACATAAAAGCCCTAAATAATGTCTTACAATAATAGGTGGTAATAGTCTTATAACTTCATAAAAAAAGAAAAAGTGTGCTGAATAAACAATTAACTTTAACAAAATATTTTGAAGAAATAAAAATTATTTCTAACTCAGTTCATAAAAAAATTGCTCCTGTTCTTCAAAACACTACTCTGTACATGAATTACATAGGAAAAAGTTGAGAGAAACACATGTGATGAACAGTCTAGGTTTAAAAAAAACTTGTCTTTTTAGTAGACCAAACAGATACTTCTGTAGATCAATGAAGACTCTTGGTAAAGTAGTTATTTCAGTAAAAACACATCTAATTATCTATTTAAAGAAAAACAATTCTCTATTTTGGTTTTCTAAGAGGTATTAGGTCAAGTAGTATTGATAAATGAATTTTTTTGGAAAAAAGTATTAACCATTCTGATCAATACAAAAATACCAGATTATTATGAAGAAATCTTATATTCTAAAAAATAAATCTGAAATAAACAAAGGATTTAATCAAAATCTTGTTCACCAAGAGCATCATTATGATAAAAAAAGACTTTCTGTCTAGCTTCAAATGGTAATTCAGTCAAAGAATTCAAGGATGTTTCCCGAGTTCTTTTCCCGGATAAGGAAGGTATAGATAGACGAGATGATCTTCTTACAGGTGTCACAATTGCCTCAACGTCAAGATTCTTGGAAATTCTGTTAATGACCAAACAAAAAATTAACTTGGTGAAATGTAAATTTTGTTTTTAATAAATTCAGAACCAGTAAGTAACAAGTTAGTTCTCCCAATTAAAAAAAAAAAAATTATGGAGATAATGATTTTAAGGAAAGGCTTAGGAACATGAAATACACATCACTATTCACAACTGCAGTATAAAAAGTCAATAATATAAAAAGACAAGCTAGAATACCTAGAAATTAATATCAAATATACAAGTCAATAAAGTAAGCAAGTTATTAAAATTTTATTTACACAGTTCCTGATTATACATAGGTTTAAATTTTGTTTTGAATAAGATTTTATGAATACGTTACAAACCCAAGAACATACCCTATAATGATTAACCATTCTTCCTGTTGAATACAGCAAGGGGATATGCACAGATTCACAAAACTATAAAGTGCTAAGTTAACCAATTCATCACATGAAACAAATTACCAAGATAATTCATGTTAATGGCAATTTACATATGAAATCTACGTAAAAGGTATCTATATCTGTAATATTAAATAAGCTATTATAATGTGTAGCACAAGTGTTAAAAAACTCAAATTAATGGGAGTAATTCCATTTTATAAACACCTTATCTGACTGGACCATCATTTATTTAATACAGGTTAGTGGAAAATAACACATCCACAGAAAATGTGAAGTTCTAATTTTTGCATTTGAGGATTCAGAATGTGTTACCTGGTACAGGTCACACATACATGCATATCAAGACTTGCATTATTTCGTTGTTTGTAAAAATGGAAGTTTGGACACTTTAAAGTGTTAATCATAGCTTTCAGATAGAGAAATCAGCCTTTTAGAAGAAACTTAAACATTTAAGTCACAGCTATTAATACTTTTCATGAGCATTATATGGTGAGGTGTTATTTTGTTTTCCTCTACTGTCTGTGTTCAATTTATTCTTCACATAACAGTCTGAACCTGCAGGACATTTGGGTTCTTTTCTTGAACATTAGTGTAGCAAAGTACCACAGACTAGTTAAAAACTACAGTAGTAGTGAGTAGTTGGTTTGAGAATATGGTAAGGTATAGGAGAAGCAACTTCAAAGCTTAAAGCTTTCACTAGCCATGGTGAGAACAATGTTAGCATTCTCAGGATCAAGAGGTTGAATAGAACTTCGCTGAGCAATCCTGGGCACCCGTAATGCAACTTTAAATGGTTACACTCTATATGCAGGAGCATAGGGCAGTAAAGGGTCATGGTAGTCTAAACATGCCGAGACTTACTGAGGTGATTTCTATGGGACTCCTAGGTGCACATGGGTAAGCTCTGACAACTGAAGATGCTGTGTAAAGTCACCCAGGACTGAAGAGAATATTGAGGTAAGCATGTTGGAAGACTTGCAGCACATTCCATCATAACAGTATAAGGTAGAGCAAGAGGCATGTCTTTATGATCCAGGAAGAGTATGGAGTTAGTCAGGAGTCTTCAAAGCACAATGACACTGTGTCTAGCAGCTGAATGCAATATGGATTGTCATTACAAAGTGTGGTATCACATGTCTTTCTGAACACAATGACATGAGAATAGCAGTGATGACAAACCATATAAGAAGTGACAATTTTCCATTTAGATGAAAATCCCAGTCCAATAGGGAACTTTGGGAAAAGCAAACAAAGGGCTAAAACTTAGCCTGGACACTACTTGCCATGTAGCAAAGTAGTACGCAGTAATCACAAACTGTAAAACATAGTACTGATTTGTGTACAATCAGCACTTGTATAGTCAGTTTTGAGTGTAGGATGGCATACTGTATACCATCATTATGAAACACTGAGAAATGGTAACCAAACATTGATACAACTGGTCTTCCCAAGTGCAATAAATTATTTGGGCTTTGCAAGAATGCAAGTACTGAAGGGTACCAGAGTGTGTCGTAAACAAATTATTGCTAATGTGTGGTTCTTTTGGCCCCCATGAAAACATTGAGTGACAGTGTAAACACTGCAGTCAGAGGAAAAACTGGCTACACCAAGGGAAACTTGGAGTTCCCCCTATGGTAAGAACCACCCTGGACATAGCTGAGCCTCTGCCATAACGGAGAGAGGAAATATGTATATGTTTGTAACTGTGATAACATCACCAAGTGGGCTGAACAATGGATTTAACATTTTGGTGCACTGGAGATATTTACATGGATAAGGAAACTCCCTTCAACAGCCGATTGTATGCATTTGGTTGTTATATGATGGTATGACTGAGAGGGTAGTTTAAACTTTTAAGCATATATTTGATATTTTTTTTTACCCTAATGAACTGATTGGGATGAGCATCTACTGTGTATGTCATGAAAGCATACTGAGTAACAATTGACAGGTTAGTTTGCAAATCTCCTAACATTTCGATGAAAAGTACAGCCTCCAGTGTCCACAGGAATATGTTGAATAGTTGCATTTTGGAATAGCTGATGTGCAGGAGTTGGCATGGCAGCAGATATGTAAAATGGCCACATGGCATAAGAGATGCTATAACAAAACAGTGATGGAATGAAAGTTCAAGGCTGGTAACTGGAGAGAGTAGTGGTACATGCCTGTAGTACAGAAACAACTTGTTTATCTTTGGACTGGTCCATATCTTTTTGTCAATGAAGTGAATTATGAGTTACAGTGATTGCATTTTGACAAGCTGAAACTTTACTTGAAAACTGGTAACTCCAGAAACCAGAGGTGAATGAGCAAGATAACTCTGCAGCAAAAGTAGAAGAGTTCTGATAGTTTTCTGAGATACCACCACTGTCTTTACTAATCATTATGGCTGGGATCAGTTGCTTAACCAGCAGCTCAGGCAGTAAATAGATTAACAAATCAATGATTGAAAGGAAATGGCATTCCTTTTTTCCAGAGTATCAAGTGGTTTTTTCACTATATGATCTATGTGCACTATATCATGTGATAGCAACTTAAACATTGTACAATTAGAACAATTATTTAGTTAATAAATTGACTGCTGAAAGAGCATTGCAACCCTTGTTTTCTGAGATATTGAGACTTTGATCTGATGTTTTGCAATGGCCACTTGATCTATCTACTTAAGTTGTAGAAGAGTTTTCGACTGCGAAACACATTGCACAAAACTCGCTAGATACAAACTAGAACAGCCGAAACAGTTGAATAAAAATTTTATAGAAAGTTATAGTTATATGCAATTGTTAATGGTTACTAGAGATTCTTAAAAATAAACTGAAAGGACTTTACAATCCTTGCTTTTCAAGTACTCAGGTGAAGTTTTATAAGGAATGTTGGCTGATGTTTAACTATAGAAACTTCCTTTAGTTGGTTGCTCTATAAACCATAGAACTATTCAGCAGTGAAACCATGTGTTACACATTATGCATGTGATTATTACATGATATGAAAACAGTAGTTCATGTGTAGCCCACACTTTTATGTATGCATTACATACAAAAAATATAATACACAGAAGAGAAAATTTATTCTAGGAAATGGAGAATTTGGCTAGAAATATTGGATGGGATACATTTGGTGAAAAACACAGTGACTGCCTTGAACTGTATTGGGTTAGTTTGTGTATACTGTATGGAGGGAAAGGGTTTATAAGGCTTGACCTCAAACTGAAATATTTGTGAGCATGCAATTTTTAGTGATGGAAGGTCACAGAGTTACTAAAAAATCTACAACACATCAAATGACAAACATAGTGAACCTACTGTTTTTATTGATGTTTGCAAAGCAATATCTGGTAGTGTTTGGTGACTGAGATATTTGTAGGTTACGTGACATATTCTTGATAGGGAACAAATAACACATATTTTTTTGAATAGTTCTGACTGAGATAAAAGTTTGCTGGTACATACCAAACTATTTCAGATTTTGAGGATATTACCAAATGTTTAGTCTCTATATTACTTCTGAACAAGGTAGTCATTACACCCAATTTTTTTTATGTTAACTACATTTAGTTTTAATATCAAACCATGTAATGTTAATTTATTTTGCCTTTGTAGTCGGAGTAACACCTATTTCAAGTTGTATTTTAGTTTCCCTTACTGGCTACTAGAGTTTTGTATGACAGTCTTAAATGCAGTGGAACTAAATCACATTTAAAGTGGTCCCCCCCCAGCATTTTAAGAAAAACATATATTAGAAGTAACTTTTAATGACCAGCTTTCATTCTAACATGGTACTGTTTGAACTTTACTTAAAAAGAAAAAAAAGAAAGAACAGGTATTAGTAAAACTATTTTTAATTAAAACTCATGCATACTCTTCTAACAGTCATTTAAGAACAAATAATTTAAATTCCCCTTACACAAGTATTAAAAACCTTCAAGTTAAAAAGGTGCAGAAAATCTTTACTGATACATTTCCTTTTCAGTGTAGGATATATTTATAGACAGGCTGACTTTACTTAAATCTTAACTAGTACTAACCAGTTATACAATAGCCAAAGAATGCTAGACAGAACTTGTAATAGAAGAACTTAACTTTACATTACTGGTAATATGGTGAAATAACAGAATATATGTTTGACAGTTAATAAAAGCTTTAAAACTACTGTATCCAATTTTTAATCATATATACTCTAGAAAAAGGAAACAGCATGAAAATACCTTTGCAACAAGGGCTTATGATGAGACAAACTATACTGAATCAAGGTAGACTCAAACACATTAGCTTTGTCTACCAAAGGCTGCCTTGGTGTGGTGGCCATTGATTTCCTCTTTTTACTTGCTGACAAATCTGTAATTAATTTTGGAGTTCCATTTAATTCTATCATATCTTCTTTTGTTGTATGTTCATTTTCTTCCTGTGAAGCAATGCGGGCCCTCAAAGAAGAAACTATTGACTTCAAATCTTCTACTGGCTGTTAAAGAAAAAGAAAGACACAAGAGAAACATATTTATACATTTTTAATAGTCCAAGTTTCCATTTACATGTACATCCAAGATCACCACTGGATCAACATATGAGCACACATAGCAAGCCAATGAAATTGGTAGAGGGTGCATTTTAGAGATGTTTGTAGAATAACACTTCAAGTACAAAATTCTAAATTTTGTTAATATGAGAATTAAATCACAATTTGTGGATGGTCTGACAAACCCATCTAATGCTTATTAACTTTTACTTTCAAAATATTTGACCATTTTGTTTGTTTTAGAGCAAAGCCACATTGGGCTATCTGCTATGTTCACCTCATGATATTTGAACCCTGGACTTTAGTGTTGTAAGTCTGTAGACTTACTGCTGTCCCACCAGGGGACTGCCAGCTTGATACTTAGATTTAAATATTACTTTTAGAAACTGCTGAGATCTATCTGGCAACTAGTTTATATTTTTGCACACATTGTTCTAGGACATATTTTTCAGTGTTGAATATCTACTAACAAAAGTAATTCCTACTTATTGCAACATACCAATATAAAATAATTCATTATCCACTTTTTTATATATACAAATCACATTTGTAGATAAAAATAGTTAATTATCATGAAAAATAAATTAATGAAGAAAACATTGAAATTCCATAAAATAATTACAGTCCAAGAAATCTATCTAATACGAAAACACCCAATAAAAAAATAAGTTATAAAAAAAAAGATATTAATATGAGCCAAGAATTTTGACATCAGCTGATGTGACAAAGAACAGTTTGAAAATCACAAACATTAACAGGTAACACCAAAATCTATTTTTATAGCCTTATGATCTACGATGCATATTGATTTATAAAATAAAGATTAAAAACTACACTTCTTTATTCAATAATAACAGTCCTACTATCAACCAAATTTGGAACACAATTTTCAAAATAAATATCATAGCTTTAAAGCATCTTTTCAAATTAAAACTCCCATTAAAAGCAAAATCTGTTATGTCAAAATAACAGATTTCATTGGGAAATTTTACAAATATTATCACTTATTTTAACAAGCAGGAAAAAGTCTTTTGAGTAAATAAAAATCTTATGTAACTTACAATGAGAATAGTAAGCTGTTGAAAGATTTTTTAAGTTGTCATTAATATAGATTTGGTCAAGGAATCCACTAACGTTTAAAGAATGTGATTTGTCTTAAGCTATAATAGTTTTGTAAACAGCTTATGATCTAAGCTTACCAAGTTTGAATGTGATCTGCTATGATAAACTTTTAATATGCAATGTTTGCCACAATTGAAAATGTAGCATCAAGGAAAAGTTTGCTAAATTGCAGCAAGATAAAGGGTTGTATGTTCATTTATAATTGAATCTTTCTATATCATCATTGATGTAGTAGGATCTAAATCTACAAATAAAGTTAGTTGACACATTTAAATAAACATACATCAAAAGATGTTCTCTAGAGGAATGAATGTGGATGTCAGTTTGTGTAAAAAAGGGATTAGCTGAATTTAATATAAAACAAAAGAAATAATAAATTAAAAACAAAATTCCAGATAAAAAACATTGATACAGAACCTATGAATAGATTGAGAATGATTACAAAAGTTATATATTCTTAAGGTAATTATACATATGGTACAGCACAAGTCTCAGAATATTGCTGTAAGCCTAGTCTTAGAATTAAATCTTGTGCAACACAAATGTCTTAAGTTTGTTTTTGTTTAAGTTAAGCACAAAGCTACAAAATGGGCTATCTGTGCTCCACCCACCAGGGGTATCAAAACCTGGTTTTTAGTGTTGTAAGTCCACAGAGATACTGCTGTGCCACTGGGGGTCAATGGTTATATTGGTGCCCAAATAGTGGTCATTCTACCCCCTGATCTGTGTGGGTGGCATACCAAACCATAAATGTTAGAAGCTTGATTTAATGCATAGTTTGTGCTACACATTTCTTTCTCGATGAGAAGAATTAAGGGCTTGTTTTATGTTGGAAAATACTATGATAGTCAGTGGAATTGTATGCTTAGGTACTACAGCCTTTTCAGCTCAGTTGGTACAGATATGACAGTGTATGAACCAAAATTCCCAGAACAGATTTTTCCTAGTGTTCTGAATCATTACAAAACTTTTAAGAATGCACTTCAGAAAGAGTAATAGGGTCAACTTAAGCATTTACTAGTGATCAGTACAGAGTTATAAAAATCATAATATTTTAAGCTTTTAACTTTTTTTATCCTTAAGACAGGGCTCAAAACTTTTAAGATTGCACTTCAGAAAGACTAATAGGGTCAACCTAAGCATTTACTAGTGATCAGTACCGAGTTATAAAAATCATAATATTTTAAGCTTTTAACTTTTTTTTATCCTTAAGACAGGGCTCATACAACTTTGACCAATGGAATTTAAAGTCCTTTTCAAGTACTTTTCAGCACTAAATTTCTCAAGGGTCACAATTATTCAGTATTTTTACTGAGTCTGAATACAGTCTGTAGCATCAGTAACTGAGAATAAATAATTGTAACAATGACATTGCACACAATAATAAATATATGTATTAAACTTCAGAGGCAGTCCATAAATATACAAAACTTTACTTGGTCACTATTATAATTAAAACAGGTCAATATTTCTTAAGAGTATCAAGTTTCACACTGAGCTCCTATTTAACAATTTTTAGTTTCACATTTTTTTCTTTAGCTGTTTTTCAAAACACCAGATGTAGTTACAAACTGAATGTTGTCACTTGCTGTACTTGGTTCTGTAGTGGCTAAGGCATTACAATCCCCACAGAATAATCAATGTTGACATTTGAAACCCAAGTGTAGTTAATTGATTATTTTTTGCACATACTTTCATAGTTTTTCGTGCTTATTTCCTTTTGAATGCAACTTCAAAGCACAGTCTATCCTACATTGGAAAGATAAATCACTTTGTTGCAATAAGATCAGATGACTTTGTACCTATCATTTTCACATGTCTTGATATAGCTAAACTGTGTCAGCCACTTTGTGTTAAATACACATTTATCAAAGTCTGAAGGTGTCAAGCATGTAAGAAGGAGGCTACCATTTGCAATATGTTTTATTTTTGTCTGGCAAATGGCAAAAAAAAACATATTACTATATATCAATGAGGACTTTTAGACATTTTCTCAAAACCTAAGAACTTTTCAGGTTAGTATTTAAACTTAAGGGCTATTAACACACTAGTCAAACTGAAGGGTGTTTCAAGTTTGTGAGGACCCTGACAGGAAAACCATGAGGTATAGAAATCATCAGGTCTATCTTGAAAAAACATATGTTCAGAAGACTAAGATTATGATTGTTATTAAAAAAAATTCAAAGTCACTGTACAAGCAAGTTAAAATCTAGAATGTATTCTTTTGGTCTCACCTCTACTCCTTTATCCAAAGCAGTGTTTAATATCTCAACAGCAGTTTCATAATCTCCCTTCTTTTCTGCAACTAGAGCTCGACATTCCCAGAACTGTACACTGTCCTCACTAGATGGTACATGTTTACAAATTTCATCTAACCAACGGCTGATGTATGATGGTGGGTGACCCTTAAAATTTTTTTTAAATAATAAATTGTTAGAAAATTTGATAATCTTATATGTCAGATATTTTCATATTATTATTTTATAATTTGAAAATGACTGTTTAGTATTTAAATAATCAAATTAATTTATAACATTTTTATTGCATTTCAAAACACAAGTTTTCTATATTTAAGTTTCAGCCTTTCCACTTGACATACTACTATGAGATAGCTTTTCAAAACTCTAACAAATACAAAAAATTAATAATATTGCTCCAGTAATGAAAGAGAAATTGTTTTACATTTGAAAGGAAGGTGGTTTCCTTACTTTGAAAAACATTAAGATTAAGGAAATTAAAATAAGTGACAATAATAAGATGATTGCCATTGAACAGTATCATCTGTAATAGTCTTCTTTTGCATTTATTAAATAAAAAGACCATAAAAACAATCTGCTGTGTGCAACAAATTTGTTATTATATATTTATTTTAATATCAACGTTTGTTTAGATTAAACTTATATTTAGAAACATACATAGCTTGTACTGTTAAATACTCCTGTCTATTCTCCAAAGTTGTAGAAGATTCTCAAGAGTAGGAATCAACAATATATGTGTGTATGTAAATACTTGTGTTAGCACCAGTATTGTTACACAAAACTGAAATTTCTAGAAACCTCTACATGCCTATAAATATAACCAATGCGACATGCCAAAAAGAGAGTATCTATTATTAGTTTGCAACAGTCAGTGTGTTATAAACTTTGGAAACTATAACCGTGATCGTTATAATGCTTATCAATTGGAAAACTTCAGATATTTGACCAGGATCATTTACAAAGTTCAAACATTACAACCCATTTAACTTCAGTGAATTCTCATTGGACATTCCTTTTTACTAAAACATTACATAACATCACGGTAGAAAACCCGGTTTGTGTGTGGCTGATAAATAATGAAGGAAAAAGCTAGCTAGCTTCCCGTTAAATTAATTATACCTACATTAACTCGCTCATCGTGAACCCTTGATAAAATATCAAGGAAGTTCCAGACCAGAAAGAAGACTTTATATTATTTGTAAGTTTGTGAAACTTTTTTTTATAAATTATTGTTTGTAATAACTATTTGTAATAATTGTTATTGTAAATTGTATTGTTGTGTATATATTAAAACGTATTTGTGTTAAAAAAGAAAACTGTGTGTATCAATCTTGTTGGTAAATATCATAAATTGAATATATATCGGCTTTTTCTTAACTGCTAAATTCAAAGTATAATTTAACTACTAAATTTAAAATATCATATCTCTCATAACTCAAATAATTTTGCTGATAAAAATATGATATACACATACTTAGATCTCAGAGACTATTGTTAAATAACTTGATCAGAATATAAAAAAGCCAACAATTATAGTAAGATCCCACTTTAAGCTGACTCGTTACAGAGATCTTGTCTAATTGAGATTTTTTTTTTCACAAGAAAGAAAAAAAACAATTATGAAAATCCATAGCTCTCTGAACACTTCTTTTTCATACTAATGGTAGGAGTGCACTGAATAAAAATAATGGAACAAAGAACAGAATGATAACATGCAAAAAGCAGACAATGCCCCGTAACTATCAAAATTTATCTGGCATTTCTAGCATACCAAAATAATGCACTTGTACATCATTCACAAGTAAGAAACAATGCCTTCAGTTACACATCTCCATACAGGTAATTTTAAAATGACCATGTTTAGAGCTCTATTCTTGAGTGCTAAATGAGGTATTACTGTACTTTCTTTTTCCACCACATGAAGACAAGATTCAAATGACACAAGTTCAGTTCAATAGATGCTAGATAATAAATCCACATCTCTTCTGACTGAAGACTCACCTCTTCCAATAATGATTTTAATTCTGTTAGAGTTTTTTCCACACTAACATCAACAACTGACTTCATTGGAGTTCTTGGCTAAAAAAGTTATTAAAGAATTATTAGACAAACACACTAACATCAATGACTGATACACCAGTGTTAGATATACACAATTGTTCATTTTAATTTTAACCCTTTTCACACGGGTCAAAGGCCATGTCGTGTTTGTTGACTCGCGTTCAAAATTTTATTGAACTACTATTTTATGAATTTCTGTCATTAAATTGTAGATTATAATTCAAATTTTAGTATTATTTATTACTTAATTTAAAAGCAAATATTAAAAAACACGTGGTATGTTGAATGGAGCACTGGTTTAAATTAGATGGCTGTGATGTCAAAATACAAATTATATAGTTTTGTACAAATTAGGAACTCAAATTACTGATATTGACAATCTAGTATACAAAATAAGAACCTCTTATCTTTTCTATTTGCAAAGATTTTTTTCATGTTATAAATCAAACACAGTGGCACCCTGCTCACCTTTTTCCATTTTTGGAATGGTCCCTTATATATAAATATAGTTCTATGTATGACATGTGATTAACCAATAGAAAGCTCAGAATATCTCTCTAGTGGCTTTTTCAGCCATTTTAAAGTGTTAGGACACCATCTCCTCCTTTCAAACAAAGATTTCAAGGAGGTAGGTTGGGTCTTTAGTCTGCGCGAAATTTTATATTTTTTTAGACCAAATACAGCGTAGTTATAAGCTTGATAAATTATAGTGGAATTCTATGGTATAGATATAGTAATTTATGATTTTTTGGTTATTAAAATGTATATATATAAAACCTACAAAAAATTATTTCGTTTTACATCCTCGATGTGCAAAATTTCTTAAGGCTTAGCAAGCTACAACAAGAAGCAACCGAGTACAAAGGTCGGAACTGGAAGAGATAATACTTTGCTTTACTTCTTTATTTACTGTTCTATGTTTTTTGAAAAATAAGTTTAAGAAGTTATTTGTAATAGTAATAATATATATATATATATATATATAT
>NW_013666647.1:199873-204119 GCF_000517525.1 Limulus polyphemus | reverse complement strand
TAGGAAGAAGTAATAATTACTTTCGTCTTTACTTTCTTTTATTTACTGTTACTTATTAGTTTTAAGTAAAATTAAAGTTAAGTAAGTTATTAGTTATAAGTAATAATACTATATATATATATATATATATATATATATATATATATATATATATAATGTATAATAATTGAAATGTGACTGTATTTTACAAAATACTAATCCACTAAAACACAACCAATACAGGTCACTTTTATATTATTGGATACAATAACATGAGTGCATGTGTGCCACATCATTGTAACTTCTGTATTGTTAGCCAGGCATGGCTGAAAGGTTAAATTAATAATAATAATTAATATATATAAATGTGTAATATTATGAGATTTAAGCTATTTAGTCTAATATTTATGTTTTCGTGTTATAATCTGTAGTCATTCTAGAAAGAAAAATCATAATTTATATTTATTTCCTAATTTTTTATATTGGTTATGAAATTGGTCAAATCGACCAAACCCATGCAGATATTTGTTAGTGAAAATAAGATATAGTTTTTTCTTAAGAAATGTTTGATAACTATCTGGACATTATAAGGATTTCACATGTGAAATTTGAAACTTTTCTGATGCATAAAAGTATTTTTAATCTTAAAATGAAAATTACTCTGCATGTTGGATAGGCAACATATGAAAAGAAAAAAGGTACGAGAAAAACATTGCTTTAGAAAAAAGTCAAAATTAAATATTTTATTGTTCAAAAACTAAACACTTATAGGACCTTTCATCTCAAATTTAAAAGAATTTCATCCATTAGTTTCATTTCTTTGTAAAGAACTTTCATGAGAGTAAATAGGTCATAGTCAAAGGGTTAATACATGAGTATTATTTAGCTTATATAGTGTGAAAGTTAACATAAGTTATTTTTAGAAGCAATAGTTATGGCAAGCTTGCTTATATAACTGTTTATGAATCATTTGTTGTGTAGTAAAACTGTTGTGAATTGATGTCATGTTACTCGAACCTTCTGAATTTTTCTTGTTGCTTCAATCAAGTATTGTTGAATCATATAATATCTAGTAGTGTGTAGAAAGTTCTAGATTGCTGTTGAGAGTATGTATTTATACACGTGTATAGTGCTGATTTTTAAAGTGTAATAATTGCAGACTGTATTGTAATAACAGAGTGGAGATGAATAATTTGTCTTGACAAATTGAGTTCTAAGGTGACTGAACCAACCTGTGTGGACTTTAGACAATAAAGAGAATTATTTAAAGCTTTGGATACACTGTAGTGATTAACTCTGTACTGAACATTTGCATATACGTTGAACTTGTTTCAAGATATTATTAATCCAGTTTTGTCAAATTGCATATAACTAATTTTACCTCCACTCTTTATTCTTTCCCTAGCATTTTAGTTGTTACTTGAGAAACACAGAGCTGCCAATATTTTGGAATCTGTTTGAGTTGGACTTTTAAAAAATTAAATTTTTTATCTTCTAAAGCGTTTGAGTGTGAAAACAAATCCAGTTGCATTAGTCTTTACACTCTATCAGTGAGTGTTCGTACCACTGCAAACAGCAAGTTTACCTTATATATATTACTCAGATATGTGATGCATTAAATTATAGATTATGAAGTCAACATAACATTTTCAGTTATTCACTAGTGCAAGTTCAACTGTTTCTACAAAGATTCATGGATAACAAACAAAACTGTGTTCTTGGAAACCTTTACAGGTGCCATGTTCTAAGTTATTGTTAATGATATGCTGTATATTACGATATTTTTAAATTAGATATTTTCAAATATTTGCTATTATCTCCAACTTGCTGATATTATACATTACCATCCAAATTGCATCTGACATGGGTTTTCCTCAAGTGTTACAAGTGGTATTATACCTGTCTCATGGAGATAACGCCTGTCAATGAGCCCAGCCCAAGCTAATAATACAAGTTATGTATTCCTCCTATAACTAATGAACATGGGGACTGAATTTATTAATGCACTAAATTTTACAAGATCAAAATAACTTATACAGCCTTAGTTTTAGGAAGGTGAGACAAGAGTCTTTTCTAGAACCCTTACTCTTTCTAAAGAACTACAAGCTTTCTACAAAGCAGCTACTCATACTCATGTTATATATATATATGTATCTAGATTTATTTTGTCAAAATAACATACCCTCAGCAAAGGTGAGCTCCCCAGCAAGTCAGCAGATGGTGCAACACTCTCCTCCTTTTCCACCCTACTAGATATTACTTTAGGAGCTGGGCTTTTTGGAAGAGACTTCTTTCTTTTGAAGTCTGAAAGCTGATGACCAAAGCAATGTAGGTGTCGGTATTGGGAACTACTGTGTCCTTTATTATCTAGCCAAACTTCCAATCGTTCTCTTAAAAACAAATACATAACCATAAAACATAAGTACCAAGATCATGTTTCCAAAGCAAATAGTCTAGATTTTCACTTGTAATAACAGATTTGTTTATGGTAGTAAATACTAACTTGAAGGTGTCAGGAAAAACAACCTAATATTTAATATTTACGAAGGTAAAATGTGGCAGAGAAATAATGTTAAGTTTCTACAGGTTTCTGGGAAGTACTACACAACAGTGAAAAAACTTCACTTTCATCAGCATGGACAAAATGGAAATGTTATAATTACAATTTCATACCTAGCACTTAATGAGAGAAATTCAATTTCACAGAGGCTAACATTTTCTTACACTGAAAATGTATTTCCAATAGATATTTACCTCCTTTAACACAAAGCTTTTTTGATCTTCTTTCTGTCCTTTAAGTATTGTTAAAAATGTTTGCACTCAGCACATCAGTGGTTATCCAGCATCAATTCAGTGCCATTTTTTGAACATCTATATATCATATGACTACACTGCAATTCCCGCTCAATCCTCGCTTTGAGAAAAGAAAAACATCAGCAGTGGGGAGGAAGGATGGGAAGTGTGTGAGAAGAGGAATGTACCTATCAGAAATACATTTTCAGTGTTAGAAAATGTTAACTTCCGATAAGGTCTTACCTCCTCTTACACAAAGAGCTAGAATCCCACATTGCAAAGGTGGAGGGGCTGGTTTAAGCACATAACACTGAAACCAATCAGAAAGCAACTGCCTACAATGAACGGGGGTGTTCCGAGATGAAAACAAAGTACACTTGTGGGGTACTGCACTACTTCTGGAACAGATATGCTCTTTACCCTTGAAGTATGAAATGAAACTAATACGGACAGAAAAAAGGATGTGCACAAGCGTAATTTGTTATGAGAAGTGACATACTTAGGAAAATAGAAATCCAATTAGCCATGTACATTCAAAACCTCTACCAGACAGATGAGATTCCATAACTTGCCCTCTGCATTAGGAGATTGAGGATCAAAAAAGATAAAAACAAATATATTGCAACATAAAAATATACTCATGAACCACAACTGTAAGTAAACAGATTTTCATACATCAAGCAACTAGAAATATGAAGAGGAAGTTAGCTTTCAGCCAAAACTGGATAAACTCCCAAACCCTCCATATGAGCAAGAAGTATAACAAACCAAACCTGGCATTATGGTGTCATAGCACTACCTCAACTCAGCTGTAAGAACAGGGTAATATCTGTAACCAATATTAGGAGCAGAAATCATAACACACTCAACCATAAATGCAGGGAGGAGTCATCCTGTATCCAAAATTGTGAGGAAGACAAGGAAGATTTGCTCAACTGTAGGAACAATGTATGTACATCCTGTTGTTTTTATTACAAGACAGACAAAATCTTCAAACTCAACCATAGGAGCAGGGAAAGAACCTCCTGTAACTGGAATTAATGAGAAGAGAGGCTCTACCTCACAAAACTGTAGGAACATGGAGATGACATCATGAACCTTGTATTACAAAGAGGATTCTGTGTAGGTTGGACCTGGGGAAAACATCCAGGTGAAATGGAAGGAAAGAAACCAGCTTTGCCCTCTTCTCACTGAGTGTACAATCATGAGTATGTATGGTAAATTAAATTTTTAAGCTCACTCAAGAGTAAGCCTCCATGGTCCACCATACTAGCGACTGCGAACTGGTAAGGACTCTCATGCTCCACTGGAAGAAAAAAGTGGGAAAGTAAATGTGGTGAGAAAATCCAGAGGAACATCAAACCAGATAAAGTGCAATGGGTGTTATATATATACAGGCTCTCCAGCAGTACATTATAAAAAACTAGGAGAAAACTAGGAAGCAACAGCACAAAAAACTAGGAGAAAACTAGGA
>NW_013666647.1:192407-198955 GCF_000517525.1 Limulus polyphemus | reverse complement strand
CATTGCAACATGTGATCATGAGAAAAATACTTCTTCAATTTAAAAAAAAACTAGGAATACTAGGAGCTTTTTGTAAAAACTCGGAAAAACTAGGAACCAATTCAAAAAACTAGGAAAAACTAGGAACGCTGGAGAGCCTGTATATACACACATACACCACTGGGTATGCCACCAGTGATCTTGTGGAACACTCCATCTCCACAGTGAGATTTAGTATAATCAGTAAATAGTGAGGGTTTGAGACAAAGTATACCTGACCGGAAAGGTAGTGATAACACTTACCCCAGTCAAAAGCGAATGGATGTGTGTAGGATCACCACAGGAGGGAGACGATGTCCATCTGAGGAAGATACAGACAGATTGTGCAGTTAATGAGCGACAAAGGTATTGGGAGTAGTCCACAATCCAGCCTGAGCAATCTCCTTCAAAGGACAGCAAAAGTGAGCAGCCAAAGACATGGTGATATGACGAATTTGAAGAAACACTGTGGAGACAGTGACCTTCCATGGATAAATCTGAATATGCCAACCTGATTAGTTGATAACCCCCAACCAGTTAGCATAATGGAATAGATCATGGGAAACAGAAGGGTTTCAGAGAATAAGAAGTCAGGAATGTGAAGACCAAAAGGAGGCAGTACATGCCACATAACACTGTAAGGAGCATACCAGACAAAGACACCAATCAGGATCAGATTGGAAGTACAGGTAGGAGATGGAAGGTAAGGAAATGGGTGTAAAAGCCAAACCGACCTTCACAGACGAAATAGGTCTTAGGATGACACAAGAGGAATGGTAGAGGATGTCGGAAACAAACAGCATAAATATCTGATAGATGACATTCACAAGCAAGGAGGAGAGGAAATAGGTATGGAGGGAGAAATGGTACATGGAACATGCAGAGAAAGGTTCAAAGGGCATAAAGGGCCACATTGAGATCCCAATCAGGCAAATCAAAGAAATGCAGAGAACGTATGACTTGAAAGGAGCTAAAAAGGAGGGAGATGACAGGGGAAGACAAAACCTTACAAAGCTTAGAGAAACAGAAGATGCTTAACAAGGTTGCCTGATAACTAGACATGGTCAAAGCAGGCAAGCCTTTGTCAAACAACCAGGTGAAGAACTGGGAAAGATGAGGAACAGAAAAACAGGAAGAATGAAAGCCACATCGAAAAGCCCAAAGGCAGAAAAAAGACTATCACATTTGGTAAATAGATCAGGAAAGGAAAGATGCAACACGTGGAGTCAGCCCCTCACTTGAGATAATGGACCTAACAAAAGCCACGTGTGAAGACAAAGTGTGGTGATGTTTGGATGAATAACACCCGACTGACGTTGATGGAGTAAAGACCACGACAGGGGTAAAGTAGGGGAGGTTGTACAAGTAAAGGTCCAGAGCAGAGGGAACCATGGTTGCACCGGCCAATACAGAGCCACAAGTAGGACTAGACAAGGAGCGGTTTGGGATAGAACTCTGGAGAGAAGCTGAATAGAAGGGTAAGCATAGATGTGATGACCCCTCCGATCTTCACTGAATGTGTCCACTCCCAAAACTAGTGGGTGTGAAGTGGGAAACCTAATGGAAGGAAGTTTGGTGTTCTAGTGGGTGAAAGCATTGATATGAGGTGTTCCACAAGATCACACCTACTGAAAGACCTGTGGATCAAGGGATCACTCCACAAAACAAGTGTCAGGTGGCCTGATATGCAAATATCTGTTATTGATGTCCAAATCCACAAATACTGATTTGGTACTACAGACTTATAGTTTAGTAAACAATTAGAAAACACTTGTTAATAGGGTATATGATCACCTTCAACAGTACCATACTCTAACATCTAAAGGTCAGTTTAGTCACCAATTAGAGAAAGACTTTGGGGGTCCATGTGCTAGTGGTAAAACCTATGGTCTTGTTTGTGATTATGTGTCCAAATAATAAGCTAACTCAACAAAGACAACAAATATTGGGTTACAAAATTAAGTGATATGAAGGAGAATCGGATGAATTTCATCCTAGTACCCCAACATGGTCCAAACCTGAAACCAATACTGATCCCTGTCCAGACCAGTTTGCTACCTCTACCACCACCATCATATGTATTTTTTTTCTTTAAAATTGTGGTTAAATATTGTTCTGGCAAATGTCCAACTGTCTACAAATTTCATACCTTACTGCAGTATGAAGCATGAATTACCTATGGACAAATTCTATTATCCCTATTAAACTGTGCAACTACACTGCATGCCCCTCTTTAATCCTATGAAAACCACAGATCATTTATTCCTTACGTGTCAAATAGATTATTTAATAACACAATTTTGGTAAAAATTAATAAGAATGGAAAATATTACATGAAAATGTTAACAAAATATATAGATAACATTCTAAAAGTTTAATAAAATAAATGTGAAGGCAATTTCACATGGATATAATGCCAGAACCAAAAAACTCAGCTGAAAAGAGATAGTCAACACAGTAAGTATGTAATTTTTAGTAGAACAAAGAATCAGAATTTCACAAGTACTTAGAAATATGACACAACCTATGTTTCTGAACAATTGAATGGGAGGCCACCTCTAAACTTATCAATGGGAAACCCACTGAGGTGGCATTTCAGCTCAACCATCATATCTGGGGGGTTCTAAAAAAGGATAAACTTGATAGTTTAAGCTATTACAAGAAATAAGCACTCATATATCTCAATAATGATATACATAACTAAAACAAACCCATAGAATACAGAATTTCAACATCCTTAAAAGTGTAAGAACTAAAAAAAGGGAAAATTTGAAAGAACACACTAGAAAGGTTTTAAGGTTACATTTCCTTTCAAGTCCTAAAAACATTTTGTCCTTACTGTATGATTTATAAAAAGAGAATTCATTGAAATCTACTAAATTTGCTTAATAATTATCACATGGCATATATACATATCACATCTTAATATCTGAAGAAGACAGACCAATGTTCTGTCAGAACATATAATATGTTCTCCAAAAATAATAAAACAAATATTGTTAAACTTATGGGCATGATAAGTTTAAAACATCACAAAATTTGAATGTGATAACAGGAAGCATTTATTAGACTTTTGGGAATTGTCATAATTCCATCATCAGTAATCTAGGGTTACAAAACAAACAAACAATATTTGTAATTACAACGGAAAGATATATATAAGAAATAAACTTTTCAACTTCTGTCTATCATAAAAACACATTTACTGGCCATTTCACTCAGTTTGACAGTTTACACCCTTCTCTTTCAAACGCAGTCTTATTCTCTATCTACTAAATAGAGCCTACAAACTTACCTCATCCTATTCAACCCTTCACAAAAAAACTACTTCCATACAAAACATTCTCTTTCAAAACAGCTACTTTATGCATTTCTTGGAGAAAATAACTTCTGCATTCCTAACTAATTTGTTTGTCAAACCACCTAAGATACCCACTGTAGACAGAACTCCCTTATCATGAAACAGTTGAAAAAGTTATGTAACACTTACTATCCCCAAATTGACCTGAAAGTCATTATGAAACCCAACTTTAGATTAAAAAAATTTTCTGCTACAAAGACTGTTTGCCAACTGCCCATTATTCACATCTCATCTACTCGTACACGTGCGGAGACTGTAAGGCTTCTTATATTGGTGAAACGTCACCTTAAAGCACAAGCATGTGAACACATGGGCATATCTATAAAAACTGGAAGAAAAGTTACAAACCCTCCCAACTCTGCTATCTATCAACACAATACAGAAACAGGACATTCAATTTCTCTCTCAAACTCTTTCATTAGCCAAAAGTGATACTGAACTTCTTATTAAAGAAATATTATACATAAAAACTCTTCTCCCATCCCTAAATAACACACAGTCTTCACTGGACTCAAACCTATTTTAACTATGTCACTTGTGCCTCAGTTTTAATTTTTTTGTGTTATATTTTCAAATTTGATTTGTTTATTTCTTATTTATATATTTCCGTTGTAATTACAAATATTGTTTGTTTGTAACTCTAGATTATTGATGATGGAATTATTAGATGATTCCAAAACATCTAATAAATGGTTCCTATTATTATGTTTGTGTTTTGTTTTATCATTAAGCCACATTTTCTGAAAAATGAGTTGATCACAAAATTCCTAGGTTTGATCCACAAATACCTTTAAACATTAAAAGTGAACAACTATTTAGCATAAATTTAACTGGATATTAGATTTAAAACATCTATTCAAATAATATATGAAATTTATATGGCAAATTCAATAATAAGGTTTATTCATTTAGTTTTTACTAACTAATCATGTACAAAATAACAGTTGTTCCCTTCTTCATGTCAAATGCACAAAGTTCGTTGATGATTTTTTACATAATTATATGTTCACAGTTATTGCAACTGTGAATAATATAATCCTGATAACAACTTAATTATTCTTATATTAAAAAAGTATCTGCAGCATAAATTTATACAGGAAACAGGAAAATCTTTGTACTGATGTTATCAACTTCCAAACTCCAAGTTTCTTTAGTTAGTCTCTATGGTATATAATTCACAAAATAAAATATTAACAAACAGAACATATCTAATGTACACAAATCTAAATGCTTGTAATTTTTTTTACCTTAATGTTAAATCCCTCACTGAAGTTTTTGGAAGTTTATGGGAAGACATGTCTGGTTTATCATCTTGTAAATAAAAAGATACACTTTTTTGTCTAGATCTTCTACTTTTTGGAGTTGTTGCTTTCTGCTTCTTATTTCCTTCTGCTAAATTACATTCATTTTCTGTTCTTTTATTCATTATTCTCAGCTCTTCTTTAATTGGGAGTGAAGAAATTGTTTTACGTTTATCCTTAATTACCTGACCAAGTTGTCCTTTCCGGTACAAGTAGCTGATACTGTGACGAATAAGGTGATTACCCTTTCTATTGTTTTGATGTTCAAATTTTGTTATATTACTATTATTACAAAATTTATTTGATTTCTTTGAGCTAGTTTCAGAATTATTTTCATTTCCTTCAGAACCAGAGAGTGTGACCCTTCTGATGCCAGGTGTAGGTCTGTCTTTGATGAAAGTTAATGATCGACGTTTAGGCGTATCCAGTTGAACATCCTCTATGGACTGGATGTTTTCATTACAATTCTTATCCGTAATATCAAGGTTAGATGTTACAGTTGATATTTCTTTGTCTTTCCTGAAGTCTTGAGTTGTGGATATTGGTTCCTGGGTAATTGCCAAATTCCTAATTTGAGATACCGATTTCTTCTTTTGAGAAAGCCCTTGGCTCTGCTTTTCTAGCAGAGATGTTTTTTGTTTTGCTTTCTCTAAGACTTTATTTTTTGCTGGAGCTACAAGCATTTTAGATGATTTCAAAGAATTTGATTTTCTAACTGTTACTGGGTTGTTCTGATTTCTTGTATGTTTTGAAAGGCCTCTAGGTGCAACTGCAGCACATTTCTGGAAATTTGGAACTTTCTGAGGTTTTGTTGAAGCTGGAATTGTGCTTTGTCTGGAGGATACAAAGAGAAATAGAAAACATTTCCAGTTTTTAACTCTTAAAATACTGTTTTGCAGAACAATCAAAATAATTTTCCAATTATGCAAGTAACCACATTATAGATTGAAAACAAGATTAATATATACATTTTGAAACAAAAATTCTTCAGAGCTTATACCTATCTAAGACAACTCTTTGTTGTAGCTATAATGTGAATAAAATATCAATGTTTAAATTTTACTGGCATAAATATTCCCACAAAAAATAATCAACAAACACTAAACTTTGTCACAATCAAAAGTAAAAGAATCACAAAATGTGATTTTGAGAAAGCCCAGAGCAGCCCCTATAACAGTACCATCTGATTAAATACTCTACATTCTAAACTAATATAGTTTGTTAACTTAGATCATCAAAAGATTTGAAGAATGAGCTACTGTTACATCTCTTCTGATACCTTCTTTACAGTTATGATATATCAACATCACTACAATTTGGAACCATAGTTCAAATCCTACGAAAGTGTTCTGTAATCATCTGAACAACAAGCATCCATCTATACAATTCACAACTGATGTGGAAAAATCATAATCAATTTCCCTTTCATCATATAAAAGTCAGGTATAAACTACTCATAAATATATATAGAAACCAACACATACAAATCACTGTTTAAAAATTGATTCTTGCCATTCTATACAGGTTAAAAAAATTATCATCTTCTCTCTTCTCACAAGCTCTCTATGTTAGAACTATGTTACATTTTACATGGCTTTTGTCAAAATAATTTTCTCACTTTGTTTGCCAACCAACAGTTAAGAACTGCTAAAGAAAATCAACAGTCAAAAAATGTATCCCCACTTTTGAAAAATTGCTAAAATTATGTTAGTCTCGGCCAATGCAGGGATAAATTTCTTAAAATTTTAAGTACTCAGTTTTAAGTTTCTTGTTTTAATAGTTTTTGTAGAATTAAAACTTTCTAGATTACTACAGCTAGCTAGGTTACATATATATAAATCCTTAATTGTCTAAAAAATTAATTTTTT
>NW_013666647.1:166599-192397 GCF_000517525.1 Limulus polyphemus | reverse complement strand
CTACCTAACCTAACCTTAACTACTTAGTTATTATGTGCATCTCTCTACTAACTAATATATATATATATATATATATATATATATATACACAAACACACACACACACACACACTAATATCCTTTGTGATGGAAAAGTCAATTTGATGAAAATTCATTGTCATAGCAAAATTTTGATTTACACCATAAACACATATATATAGCGATTTAGTTAGCTTTATAAGTACAATAAGCTTTAGTTTTGCATCAGCCAATACAATGAAAACAGTCATTATTAATATTCAGACATTTTAATGGTGGTTTTAAGTTGGCAATTTTTATGGCTGCCATTTTGTTTCATCACAATCCCTACTATTAAGTACTACCATACTTAATAATATACAGTTTTCATTGTGATATAATATACAATTTACCACTATAAGAAGTCTAGTCTTGTTTTTCAGCTTGGCTCTGTCCAGGGTTACAGCTAAGGGATGGAATTTCCTGAAACTGACCTTAATGACAAGTAATAAACAGTCATCATACTTATTTCTAGCCAAATTACATTTAACCCTTTTTGTGTTCTGAATTATAAACAATCACATATTGTGCTTATTGCCAAAAGTGGCTACAAATGCATCCAAGATTTCTTGAATAAAAAAATTATAAACTCTAATTACCTGTTCAGCTTTTGAGTTTGAATATTTTGAAGCTTGTTGTATTCTTCAATTTGCTGTTTCCTTTCCTTCCACATCCTAAGTCGTTCCCTATGATATTAATAAAACTTAAAATAATAAACCAACAAAATGGAAATATATTAGCAAAACTCTGTTCACACAAGTAACAAATAAATGAATATATCTACTGAAATTTTTGGTGTTCATTAGTCTCAAGAAAAGGTAAAGTTAAAATACTAGAAATCATAAATGGTAATAACTCAGGCAATTAAGGTCAAGTTAATACTTACTGCAAGAAATATTTAAATGCAAAGTTTTTGTTGTCAAAAAACAAAATGTTACTGTTTGTAAAATTATAAACAAAAGTGTGTTGAATTTATTTCAAAGAATTTCTAAAGTTTCTTGTATTATAATATTACATTAATAACTTGTATAATGTACAGTGTTGTTCTTGAGCTGATTTGGTGTCTGATTTGAGTTAATATTTTCCTACACTGGAAATATATTTCTGATAGATAAATACCTCCTCTCACTTAATAGCTTTTCTTGTTTAGTGCTGCCCTCTATATGCATACATTTTTTCACTTCCAACTAGCTTTGAAATTCCCACCTACCTACATTTCAACATGGTTCAGCTTTAATTGTTTCATACAAAAAAGTATATCATACTGAAATTTTTACAATATTTTGAAGCTTACTAAATCTAATTGTAAAGTAGATAGTAGATAACCTTGATCATTTCTTACATCTAATTTTGTAGGAAAGTTGCCTATTATGTAGACTAACCAATTTTATGAGAGAAGAATGACCCTGTTTCAACTGATTAAACTTATTAACCTGAGAGCTTGAGATGACTTTTGCTATTCATCTTTTAAGTTTCAAATAATTTTCAATAGAATTAAACAATAATTCACCACACTTTGCAAAGACATTCTACTGTAAGTGAACATAAAAATATAAATTTTGAAATTATGTTTTGTTTCAAGTTGCCCTACTTGGTAGTTTTATGTAAAAACTTTTAAGTCCATGAAATACTAGCTGAGTTTTTAAGCAACTTATCTAGATAATGGAAGTTAGGGTAAAAATTATGGTTTCTAGTGTGTGTATGTGAAAAACTGATGCAACAAACTAATAGGATCTATTTAATAAAATATCAGTCAAATTTTGCCACTTTTGAAAATGTTAATTACTTTTGTTTTGTACTACACATTCTGATCAAACTCGAAGTTGATATCTATAAAATAGAATTTAGTGGCACATCAATATCATCACTGAATGTTTGTAGTATAAACATAAGCATTAAAATATATCATGAATAATATTTATATGCAGTGATATTTTTGCTCACCATTAGCCTTGAGACTCCCACCTACTCAAGTTTCAATATGATTCAGCTGCATTGTAGCATGAAAATAAGTGTGACAACTCTCTACCAACAGGAGCATGACACACTTTCCTGTCACAGCTGGCTTCCCCTATATTGTAGAACCCAATCGTCCCTTCGAGATTTGGCAGAAAAGAAGTACTGGAAGTGTGAATGAAGAGTGGAAAGTGAGAGAAGAATAGGAAAATATTAACTTCCAATGTGATATCTCACCTCCATTCACACAATAGCTAGAATCCCATATTGGCTTGGTGGAAGGACTGATGCAAACTTTATTTAGATGATCACTCTTTGGAAGGTGCCAGAGAGTCTATAGAGTGTGACATCTCTTGTTAGAGGAACACACTTGTGGAAGACTGCACCACATCTGTACCAGGTATACTCTTTACCAACTATGGAAGTATGTGTAGCGAAATTGGGTGGAAAAGGGAAGTACACCCAGGAATGTATCTATTTTGGGTAGTTAAGCTCCTTTCCAAAATCAGGTCTCCCAGGAACCAACTTCCAGGAGATGGTAAGATGGGGGTTTCCCAGCCAACTAGTATAGTTTTCAGTTGGTCCGGAACCTTTACAAAATCAGTTCTCCCGGGAACTAACCAGCAGGAGATGATATGATGGGGTTCCCCGGCTGATTAGTTTGTTTAATATACAGATTGATGTGCCTCATGGTGTAGACTGGCTAGGGCATGTCAGACCATAATTGGTACGTCAACTTCAGTCCAAAACCAGGCAGCATCTGTTATTTAACATCCAGTCTGCAGTAAAAGGAGGGTCTTCCATTCTGCCTTCCCAGTCAGGGCACGTGTGCAGATTCACAACCAACACCAGTCACCCAGGAACCATGTCTCCAAGTGACATTAAGAAGGGAAGTGTCAATGTGGTGGTTTACTCAAATCCAAAACCAGACAGATTATATCTGGTTGCTGGTCCAGCTCCTTGCCACATCAGTTCACGCAAGTCTCAACCCACAGATGGTAGGCCAAGGGTTCCTCAGCCAACAAGAATAGCTGTAGGCTGTTCTAGCTCTTTGCCATACCAGAACTGCCACAGACTCCAGGAGAAGGTATGCCGGGGTTCTCTAGCCAAATACTAAATCTAATCATTTTGTCCATGGTAAGATGAAAGCTCCCTACCAACACATGTGTGAGGACTTTATATTGGCTGGTCCAGCTGTAATCCAACACCACTCGGGAACTGACACCCAGGCAGTGGTAGGATGAAGTGTCCCAGCCAGACGGGTGAACTGCATTTAAGTGGATCAACTCTAGTTCATGAATGAGGAGGAGGATCTACACCACCTATACACTGACAGAACACCACTGCCTTATTCCATTACACTGGGATTTAGTACATTCAGAAGGAAGCCTTCATGGTCCACCTTCACTTGTAGAAGGTGAGAATGTGTGTGTGTGGGGGGTGGGGTGGGGGGTGACCACGAAAAACTATTTTGAAAAGCAGGCCACTCCTGATTTATTCAATCGAAGGAGCAGCAGGATGGGCAGCAATCCCCTTTATTCATGGTAGTTTTCATGAGTTCAGTCTGGAATGGGCATATTTATGATGCAATATACTGTTACGTGAATCTACTAGTGATCTTGTGGAACTATCAATATCGACAGTGTGTGTTATAGGCCATATTTTTTATAATTATGTTGGCTGGTCCATCTCCATTCCCAAGATAAGGTGGGGGTACTACAGCCAATAGAAAATCTTGACTGGTCCAGCTCCATATGATACAAGAACTCCTGGGTCTCAACTCGCAGGAGGTGCTATGCCTGGGAATTCCCCTGTCAGTAAGAATTTGTTTTGGTTTTGTGAAAAACCGTACAGTGCAGATTTTGTGGCTGGTCCAGCTTCTTGCCACACCAAATCTCTTGGGAAGCATCCAGCAGTAGATGGTATGCTGGAGTTTTCCCAGCCTATAACTATACCTGGACAGTGAGCAGGGTCCAATTTAGAAGAGAGTGTGACCCTGTAAGGGAAAAGAAATATATAAAAAACAAACAAAGGTGTAGTATGGTACCTATCTATGGATTAAGTATACCTGCAAATTTTTTTGCAAAATTCTTTCTCCTTCCGGAAATAGAAACATTTGAATTTTAGCAAAATTTGGTCAAAAATTGCTTGTGATGGCCATTTTGGAGTTTCACAAATACCCTATGCCATTGTAATTAATTTCATAATTTTATTGAAATTGGGCCAGTATTTTTCCTCCCCTTATTCAAGTATAATGAATCCAAATATAGAAACAGCTTTTACTTATATCCTAAAACACCCCCCCCCCCAGTTACCCTTTAAACCCCCTACTATAGAACTTTTAAACAGTTACGAAAGGGTTCATACCCTGTTTTTTGAAATTATTGAAATCCAATATTTGACAAACTTATCAACACCAAATTTGGAGCAGATACTCTTCAAACCATGTAGTTTACTATATTAAAAACCTGAGATGTTTTTTCCCCTTGTTCCAAAGTAACAGTCCTCTGAAAATTGACTAAATTATAAAGAGGATATGCCTAAATTCTATTTCACATGATATATTGATAATTGCTGTACAATTTCAAAGAGTGCTTAAAACTACATTGAGATTTATTCTATAATAAAACTGAATATTATCTACATAAGCTACAGAAGATTGATGAAGTTCTAAAGTCAGTTTTAATGCTCCAACCTACAAGTTTTTGGACTGAACATCTTTAAATCTGGTCAATGATCTCCTTTTTTTTCAGAAACTCGTCAATCTTTTTTATATCAATCTCCCACAAATGGTATTGATGACTAGTTGCTGTTACAGGTGCATTTATTGTGCAAAGAATGTGTGTTTCTGGTAGAAAGCAAGTATCCTCTCTCCTTGGCCACAAATAGGGTCTGGCTGGATAAGTTGGATGCATAACTTTTACAAGAATATCCCTATTTTCAATTTCAACTTCATCAACAAGTCCAACCCTGTACTTCTCATCATAATTGAAAAGAACAAAGTCGGACTTCTTTATCTCTTCAGAAGGAATTTGGTCAATGCTTTTCCCTAAAACCAGGTCAAATGTAAGTGTAAACTCCTCATCAGAAAAGACATGCATCACACCAATGACGCTATTTAATAGTGGTATACATTGGTGGAAACTTCGAGTTACAGGCAATGTGTTACTTTGCTCAAATCTTTCTTCCACACTCTCAGTCATCTCATCTTGTGAGATAAAGAATGTTATTACCCTTTAATTTCATCTCTGCAAAACTTGAAAACTTCCCTTGCTGATAAGATTTGGTTTGATACGGGTCTTTGAAGACTGGCCCTTGCAATTAAGCATTTAATTGTTCCTCCAAGACCGTCACAAGGCAATTTACTATGTGATGTGGCAAAAAAGTTCCAAATACAATTTACTCCAAAATCACTCTGATGAAGGCACAAATTAATGACATTTTTGCAGTTTTTATATTGTCCCACGCAACTGTCACTAAAATAGTGCACCATCTTAACTTTACCAGTAATCTCCTTCTTGATGTAGTTGATAGTTTGGCTTATGACTCTATAAAGAAAGCCTACATCATGAGTGAAGTCGTCTGAAACAAAACAAATGGAAACTTCCTTCAATTCACCTCCTGTTCTGTGATACAAGACAATAGGATGCAAAGTGCATGATTGTTGATTCCAATGATAACTTTACACCTTGTCTCGTATCACAAATTTATAATTTTCGGCAAAGTTGCCCAATACCAATGCATCATCATCGTGCAACTCCTTCTTTACATTTCTCAAAACCTTTGTTTGTGCTTTAGCAATAAAAGAGTGTACCTTTATATAATCTAACTTGTCAATTAGCTGGTCAATAAATTTGTTCACTATCAACGAGACAGCAATTAACTGCGACCTGTCAACCGTCATTTATTGTTGAAACCTTATCTCCTCCTCTTCAAATTCATCTCTTTCTCCTCTTACTGCTCCATCATTATCAGAAAGTTTTTCTTCAATATAAGCTCTCAGATTTTGAATACCTGGACATCTGTCACAATGATGAAGCATACATTCTTTCTTATCTCGGTTACAAACAATCATATTGATGAGTTCATAGTAGGACTTATCTAATTTGACTGCATTCAACATCAAAATGATGTTCTGATGCATGGTACAGATGCAAACTAAATGGGTCCCAGAAGAGCCAACAAGTACACAACATTTCAGCCTGAGGCTACAAAATTTTGAAAATCCTATGTTTAATATGGGATTTTTTTCTTTAAATGCCATGTAAAGTTTTCTAAGTCCACTTAAGAGAAGCTGCTTTTTCATATGGACATTCTTCCGAAGGCTTACAAAGTCCTTTTTGCCCAGCATCTGTTGACTATACTCATCGTCACAGTAGAATGCTGTAATAATTTTTTCAGTTTCTTTCGACACTGTTTTCCCGTTTCCTGGTAACTCCATAATTCCTTTCTCCGCAGCTAATTTCCTGGCCTGCCAAGCCATATATTTTGAAACATTAAACATTTCATGAGTTTTCTTGATCGACCAAGAAGATGGCATCATTGTCAATATTTGTAAGTAAAAGGTGATTCCATATTTGGATTCATTATACTTGAATTAGGGGAAGGGAAAATCTTGGCTCAATTTCAATAAAATTATGAAAATAATTACAATGGCATATGGCATTTGCACAAATCCAAAATGGCCACCACAAGCAATTTTTGACCAAATTTTGCTAAAATTCAAATGTTTCTATTTCCGGAAGGTTTGTTTGTTTTTGAATTTTGCGCAAAGCTGCATGAGGGCTATCTGCACTAGCCGTCCCTAATTAAATGTTTGGTGGGACGGGGATTAAAACCCGCGACCCCCAGATTACGAGTCAAGCTCCTTAACCACCTGAGAAAGGAATGTCAAGTCTGAACTTGGAAGATAGAACTGGCTGCAAAATGGACTCTAACTCCCATTGAAAAAATGTTTGGTGGGACGGGGATTAAAACCCGCGACCCCCAGATTACGAGTCAAGCTCCTTAACCACCTGAGAAAGGAATGTCAAGTCTGAACTTGGAAGATAGAACTGGCTGCAAAATGGACTCTAACTCCCATTGAAAAACCAAGATTTCCCCAGCCAAAAGTGTAGAGCCTGCAGCCTGAAACACAGCAGGTTAAAGTCTGTATGATTTGTCACTACAGAAGTAGTTGTAGTGATATGAAATTCAGAAGTCATGTTCAACTAGAGTGAAGTTCGAAATTAAGAAACTACAGTTAGTGTATAACTGTTTAAAATAAACTAAAAAATACCTAAGTTCTTTAATAAACAGCATGAAACAAATTAAATTAAAATTAAAGTGGAAGCACAAGCAAAAATTTTAACACATCTAAACACTACTGTGCTAAATTGAGAAGTGACGATTGAGTTCTACAATATAGAGGGAGGCAGTTGCAACAGGAGTGTTGAGCTCCTACTGGTGGAGGGTTGTCACATGCTACAATGCAGCCAAGCCACATTGAAACATGAGAAGTTTCAAGGCTAGTGGCAAGCAAAAACATATGCACATATAGAGGGCAGCAATGAACAAGAAAAAAGCAATTATGTGAGAGAGGTAAGATATCATATCAGAACTTAAAATTATTAAAGATGAATTATAAAGCTTATATCTATACTACAAACATATTCACTGATGATATTGATGTGCCATTAAATTCTGTTTTATAAATATCAAATATAAATAAAATAGATATAAGAAGAGATCACAGTTATCTACTTTTTCAACAAAATTTAGGCATTCAAGTAAGCTTCTGCAAAATCAGATATCTGATATTTATATGAAATATATTTTGTTTTGTCGAAACAATTAAAAATGGTTGCTTTGTTGTACATCTTGATTAATGAATTTTATATCTTCATTATTTCTTGTAAAACTTTCCAAGAAAGCTTTTATTCTATAAAACTAAATTTTATCCGTGTTTCAATTAAAAAGCCACTGGCATAAAGTAAAAATAATTTTACTGTATCAAAGTTATAAACAAGCCAACATTTTTTAAAAATTTTTAAGTAATCAGATGGTTTTGTTCAGTATATTCAATAAGTTTCAAGCCAGCTTTATATTAATTTATATATATTCTTTAACATATATTTTTTGGTGATTTTCTTTGCATATTGAAGTAGTTACTTAGATTGATAAGACCTATTGTAAAAATGATCTAACATACATTGGTCAAGTAAAATATGATCTAACTAAGCCTAACAGTTCTCTATCTTATCTTGTTTCATACTGTTTCAAACTTGTTTCATACTGCAATATAAAAAGTTAACATTGTCTTAAATCAAAAATGTATTTCCAATAATACTTACCTCCTCTCACACTACAGCTATTACTTGACTGCTAGGGTCCCTTTCTTTGCCTATCTAAACACTGGTCTGATTTTCACTAGCCTGCTCCAGTCTTTTATTCCCCACTTAATTGCCCTTAGCAATATCTGTCTCGTGACACTTTCCACCTACATCAATGTGCCCTCTATCTCGGTACTGAATATAAACACCTTCTCCTGATAATATTATCACTTTTTTGAGAGTGACCCAATCTACAGCATCTAACATCAGCTCTTAGGGGGGAGGAAAGGTGAGAGAGTGTGAATGGAGGTAAGTATTTTTGATTTAAGGAAATAATAATTTCCAAAACATACATATCTCCACTCACACTACTGATAGAATCCAACATTGATAAGGTAGAGGGTCCAGTGAGGGCATAATCCATATAGAATGCATCTGCGTAGATCATGGGTGTGCCAATAGGAGATTAGCACCCCTATTGGAGGAACCCCACTGCATCCAGAAAGGTATGCCCTTCACCTGGACCTAAATCATGCAATTCAAGTGGAATGTGATATGACGCGTCATCACTATAGGCCAGACACCAGCCAGATAGATGAAGTTCCACTGCTCAAGGTTGGGATTATAGAGCCATGATTCCTTAATTCCACAATGGGGGCAAGTGCATTTGAACCGCAATATATATATATTTGTAAGTGGATTCCAACATGTAGATATAGAGTGATGTGCTCCAAGCCACCGAAATCACAATGAGAAGGTAAGCAACACCAAAGTGGACAAACTCTCTCCTCAACTTGAAGAAGTCTGAAAGGCAACACCCCAAACTCGGAATGATGGGATCCTGTATTCCATACTCAACCTGAGGAAACAGAACTCATCCAATCTGGAATTATGAACACTCATCCTCACTCCCCAACCACGTAGGCAAGGTAAATTCAACTTTCCCATGGAATTGTGGGGAGGGCGTGGAACAAACTGTGCTCAGCCAAGGACCCAGGATGAGGCCACTCTGTATTCAAAATTGTGAGTAGACCATGGACCCTCTTCCACGTACTGAACCAATATTGATAATAAAAAAAAGAGACACATTTAACCCAACTGGATAGCCAAGTGTCAAACCTGAAACATTATTATAAGTAGGCTCCTGCTTAAGCTGGTGCCTCTCCTACTGATATCCAGGAAAAAACATCCAGGAACCCAGGTAGTAGGGCCCCCCAACTTTGCCCTCTTCTCCAAGAGTGGAGGAATTCACTCTAACACTCTGGAGGAAGAGCCTCAATCCACCATCCCAGCAATTGAAAACTGGGTGTGATAAAAACTCCCTAGCTCTACTAGTAGAATCTGGGGGAATGTGCATTGAGGAGTTCTGAGGAACAGTGCAATAGGTGAACCATGTTTCCTAAGTTTTTAAAATCATATGACCCTGATTTATTCAATCCAATGATGGCAGGGACAGTCATGATCCCCTTATGCTTCACTTATGATAATCCATAGGTGGTCTTATGGGACACCTTATTTCTATGGAGCCTGTTGCAACTTAGATAAAATATATTGAATTAGTGGTTGCTAGTGCAGAACTGGTTTGATAAAAGCACACCTGCCTGGGCAACACTTACTACTGAGTGGGATCCTGAAAGGTAGCAATGAAAATACTCACCCCCTGTATAAACTAGTCGAAGCGGTTAAGATAACTACAGTGGGTAGGCAAAAACCCCCTCAGATGAAGATATTACCAGATCATGCATATAATGTGAGATAAAAGTATTGGGGGAGGTCCACATACCCATCCACACAATGTCCTCCAGCAGGCAATTCATCTCACTACGAATAAGATCACTGACAGTCTCATCCAAGAGTAACCCCCACCCCTCCCGATTGTTGTGCAACATTAGATATCAGAAGTGGGATATGAGAGACCTTATTTGCCTCCATGCTGAAAATAATAATCAGGGAATTCATACTGTAAATTGGCTTGTCAATTGGTATTTTATATTTTTTCATGAAAATCAACTAGGTAACACAGAGATAGAGGGCACATTATATAAGTGTAGTGTCACCAGACACATATTGCCAAGGTCAATTAATTGGGGAATAAAAAACTGGAGCAGGTGAGTGAAAATCAGACCAGTGCTTCGATAGGCAAAGGAAGAGACCCTAGCAGTCAAGTAATAGCTGAAGTTATACATAAAATTAAATACAACTTTTTTAGTTAAGATAACAAGATAACTTTTAAGTTGTTTAATGTCTGAAAGAATGATTACAAGTTATTTTCTATAACTTTTTAATTCAGTGATGCAATTTTTTTTGGGGGAAGGATGCACCCAGCCAGGTATTGAATAATATTCAAAGCCCCATTTTCTTTGTGATCTGCAACAGTATTTCTCTATTGTTTTACACCTCAAGACACACTTACTTAATTGGCACAACAGTAAAGGCCTACATATGCAGGTGATGACTTGTTAGTTTAGGAGAGTCACAGTTGTCCGAGCCCACAGCAGCCCATAACTTTGTATTTCACAGTCTACTTGTTGGAAATTACTAATCTAATAGGCAGTGTTAAAAAATATGCCATTCAGTATTTATATTAAGTATACAGTATAAAATTGCTCATTGTGAATAATCTGAAATGACATAATCAGAAGCACAACTATACAGTATATATACTTGATTTTTAAGAATGGTAACAGATTAGGTATAAACAGTTTTAACAATGATCAAAGGTACTTACTTGACAGGTAGGTTTTTAGGAATTGGATCCAATGGGATATGCATGCTAGAACCTAGATGTACAGCCGTCTCTGCTTTGATCAAATCAGAACCAATCTTAGTACAGTTTGCTGAAGGGATATGCATTCCCTGATTTTTTGGCTTTGAATTTCTTTTGATACTAGAAATTCCAACTAATGCTCCATTACCACCACCAGGTTTAGGAGGTGTCATTCTTACATGTTGTGTTTTTGAATTACACCTTTGTGCCTTTATTCCTGCTTTTTTTTTAGTTTCTAACTGAGCAGAACCCTTGTGGTTAATGTTTTCTTTCTTTCCTCTTTTATCACTAGTTTGTTTATCATATGTGGAAGATCTTCGTCTTTTCACTGAAGTTAAAGAACTTTTACAGGAAAACTCATTTATTTGGTATTTATTAGAGTTTTCAGCATTCAATTCTTGGTTTTGCTTTTCATAAGTTGAAAGTCTTTGTCTCTTCTTTGATGATGAAGCCAATTCATGTTGAAACACTTTATCTTTTGATTCTTCAGAAGAGTTAATTAATATTGTATTTTTTTCAAAAGTAGATGTTCTGCGTCGTTTCTTGGAATTAGAGCTGCTTATATTATCATTAGTCAGGTACACAGTGTCTTTATTTTCTGCACCTTGAGTACTTAGATTAGGGCTTGACAACTCTGCTGCTGCAACTTCAGGCAAATTAATATCTAAATGTACATTCTTATCATTTATATCTGCTTTATCACAAATAGTAAATGATTCATTTTTTTTATGTTTTGAAGAATTTCTCTTTATCTTCTTATCATCAGTTGAATGATCAAATTCAGATTCCTTGGTCATAAAAGCACACTTACTATTCTTCAGAACTAGTGGGTTTCTTTGGTTCTGATTAATGCAAGATTTATTCTTCTGATACCTGTGAAAGTAAGAAAAATTTTTTAAAGTAGTGAAGATAAATATATGTACCAGTTCAAATAACTGAGTGAATAAAACATTCAAGGCCTTTTAAATACAATAATACTGATCAATCACAAAAACAATGCCATGATGTGTCAAACATAAAGTCAAAGTAATTTTTTAAACAATGATCTACAAAAATACAACAATTAAAATGAGAAACAGAAGACAAACAAAATTCTAGGAAATAAGAAAATACTCAGGAAAACTAAAAATTACAAGGTGTTTAGGACCTTGAAAAAAAATTGTTTTTCAAGGCCATGTACAAACCTGCAATTAATTCTTGTAACTATACTTTAAGTATGGACTCGATTTTCTCATCTTAACAGGTTCTTTAATTTCACAAAATACTCAGTTGTCTGAGGACAATGAGCAAAGAAAAATTATGTTGTAGGAGAAATCCAAAATTGCACATGGGAAAATACTCAGAAAAAAAATAAGTATCTAAAGAACTTTGACAAATTGTTTTTCAAGACTCTGCATAACCCCTGCAAATAATCCTCATAACTATATTTCAAGTCCTGTACTTGATTTTCTCATCTGAAAAGGTAATTAATATTGTTTAAACTTAGAGTAAACCGGCCCAAAACTTTCTGATGTGCTACACCTGAAGAACAGAGAAATATTCATCAAGTAAAGTTGATACAGTAATGTTTAATAAAAAAAATGATACACGTACCAATTCAAAATGCTAAGAATATGGTATTTCGTTATATGAAGGAAAAACTTTTTGTAGAAATAATAAAATTTTCCACGATATAAACATAGTCTAAAATCTAATTGTAAATGAAATTGTTTTATAACACTTTCTGTGAAGACAGTAACCAACAGATATAAAAAAATACAAGCTTCAAACAAGCATGAAGAAATGCATTGTTGCATATCACTAAGCATTGTGCACAAAGTGAAAAGTTCAAATATTTTGTATATATTAATATCTACAAACAAAACAAAGTTAATGTGATAAATGAAAATGATTTTTAAAGCACAATATATTTCTAATCCATTATAATTTGATAATCTTTAGTATTTTGCTACTGATAAGTTTTGTTGAATAATTTTATATAAGCTGTATTTGCACTGACATATTACTTAATTGTACATAGTAATACATACCTAGCCTTCATTATAATTTAGTTTTGCATTGAAAGTCACAGTTTATTAATGTCTAAAAATTTTAGTTATCATTTCATGCCCCCATTTTAACCTATGGATGAAACTTTAAGGCTGTTTCGATTGGTTTGGAATTGTATGGGCTCAGTATGATCCCGAACTAAACAATTACCTATATTATGAACATAATAGTAGGGATAGTATTGTAGTTATTATTTCAGTACTGTCTTATTAACATTTTATCTTTTAATAATTCAGGGCTGTTGTAAAGAAAAGGCTGAGTTTTTCAGAGTAAAAATAATAATTTTGATTTTTGTATAAATAATATTACAAAATAATGTACATGTAACATAATTATTTCTGCATAGAAAGTCACCACTCGGTCCTTATGCAGTAAAATCTTTTATGCATAGATTTTGTTTGGTTTCTTTAGTTAAAGGTAAAACAAAGGATACTCTAGTCTCATATTTTATTATGTATGTCAATATATTTCCTAATACCTGCTATCTAAAACTCAGTTGTAAAAGTTTGAATGAGTTCAAATATAACCAATCTTCTATTGAACTTAACTGATCTGTTGTTTTGGGCAAAAAAAATAATAGAGGAATTGATAAAATATTTATTCTTTGCATAGCTTTTATTCTTTTATGTTAAACATTAGAAATTAATGTAAAATATAAAATAACCTCAAAGATATATATTTAATTGCATTATAACATTATAGAAGACAGTGTTGGGTCAAATAGACAAACTTTCAATATAAAACTAAATGATTCATGTACCACTCCCAAAACATGCTACAAATAAATTTTGTACAGATATGCAAAAGGGATTGTGTGAAAAAGTAATTTATCCAGCTGTTACTGATGTTGTGATAATTTTTAAATGTAGTGTATATATGTATGTAGTTTATTTTGTCACTACTCATTTTTCATCCAGTACTCAGCTTATCTTTTAATTACATTTTTGATCTTGTTCCTCTCTGGATAAAAATAGTTATGGTTTACAATTACACAAGTTTTTCTTTAAAACAATCTATAAAGTGCAGGACAATAAAGCATTGCATAAAAAAATATGCATCAGCCAGTAAAAATTGTAAATCCATTTGAATGGTGGTACCAGCATGAAAATCAATTGTCTCACATCAGTAAGCTAGCAAAATGTTTACCGATCATGTCACCAACATCAGTACTGAGTGAGAGGGTTTTTATCAACTGCAGGCTAGGCATAAATGAAAAACCAAAATTCAACACAAAGGAAAATGTAAATTTGATTAATCCTGTGATCTGTATTAGCTCCACAACATGACACTGACAGTTCTTAAACTTTACTGATCTATTTAGCTGGTTCATGAATGACGAGTAACTGATTAGAAAATTACAAATTGACACACCTAATTCCTATGGTAAATTACCAACCGTAGATATGGTTCCCACACCTTGGACAGAATGAAATTGCCTGACTTTTCTCTCACCAAAATATATTATTCTCTGACCATTTGATCAATGCTTATAATGTATCATTGTACTAATACCTATAATAATGTGTAAAACTGCAAAACATTATTTATGTATTATTTAATAAAGATAAAAAAGACTATGTTAAATCATAATTTGCTTAATGTCATCTTGCAAAGTTTCAATATTATTGGTCATACTGTTCTAGAATTACTGATACATTGTCAGAATATGCACAATAAAGGCACTTTTTATCCATTTGTTTATGATATTGCATACTGATAACAATTCTTAATATTAATCTAAATCACAAAAATTTTATTGCAGCATAAACAACACTATATATTTTAACATGTGATTATTACACTTTGATTTTCAAAGAAAGAATATGTTATATGTTGTAAAATAGAATACCCTTTAACATGTATACTTTTCAAATGTCAAATATTTATTGAAGCAATGTTTTTGGTGTTCATACATGCACAAACTTTCAGATGCTAACCATAAACTGCAGTATATTCATAAAACAACTGCACATTACCAAAATCATCCAGAGCACACTGTATTATTATTATTATTATTTTTGTTTGTGCTTTGAAACTTTGCATATCAAGTTCATCTAGATCAACAGTATTAAAATTATTTATTTGTATAATATTTTCAGATTTACAAAACTTTTGTTCATTTATAAGATCACCAGGTGAAACTTACAAATAGCAAATTATACATAGAGGACATCCATACATGGATTCATCCTTGTTGATAAAACACCCACTATGTTTAAAGTTGCATTATAATACATTGCCATAGCATAATACATACTCATAGCATATATGGTAACTGGCACAGACAGAAATATGTTTGTCACTGATAGTGATATGGCATTACAATATTACACCATTCAAGTGTCAAGTATTTCATTTTGTTTTTACATAATATTAAATAAAAACTGCTACTAAGTTAAACTGTTACTAAAACTACTCATTATTTTTTATTATGGTATGACTCTTGGATTCAGACACAATGACACATTTAACCTAAATGTTGTACTGTTAGAGATGAAATTTTGTACAGAAATTAGTCTTGTCCCACAAGTAGCTTTCTCAAAACTTCATACTGTTTGTAAGTGGGTACCTCTTAAAAATCAAATAGGTAAACATGATGTATTCAGCCATTCACTGGCATAAATTAAACTGTTTCTACAAAGTTTCATAGACAACAAATAGCACCACATTCTCCAAAACCCTTAAATGTACCAAATTTTTAGTTACTGTCAATGAAACATTATATATTTAAATCATTTTTAAATTTTCTCCCAAATGTTGTTACTAACAAATTACTGATATTATACATCGCAATCCATATTCTGCTTTATACAAGTTTCTGAAGTTGTACTACACATCATGATGTTTGTTTCGTAATAAATTAAAATTTGTTGATTAAATACAAGTTTAGATATAAAATAGAATGAAAACTAACCAAAACCGTGTTCTGTCTTTGAACTGTCAAACTTTACTGAAATAATCAAATTGTTTTCATTTTGACATTTTTCCAACACCAATATGTTAATTACATAATATACCCAGGATGTTGCTTCTATGACTACTGACATAGGGACTAGTTTATCAATGCAATAGAAATTGGTAAGACCATAAAATATGTATATTGACATGCTAAATGCACCAGAATTAACCTGTGTGCAAACATCACTATCACATGAGAATCACTGAATTTTTTCAGTTTTTGCCTATAAAATGACCCAATGCTTCCAAGGCTGGAAACACAAAATTTCACTACTTTTCTCAGAGTCACTGACTTCTCAGTCATGAATAGATGAAGTTGTAAATTGATTCTATATAGTATTAATTTTTTGGTGAGGAATAGGAATCTCTGTGCATCACAAACATCAAGCATAATTTAAAATAATAAAAATACTTTTTTCTTGTTCAGTAGGTTTTAAATTTCATAGTATCAATACATATTTAAAAAAATGCAAAAATAAATTACCTTTAAAAGTTTTATAAAAACTAGAAAATGACAGAGATTACAGATTAATTGACAGAGACAACAGACCTGTTTTGTAAATAACCAATTCACTTAAAATTCAAAATTTTAAAATCATTCTTGAACCAGTCACATTAAGATATAATGTAATTACCATTATGGCTGAAAATACTGATAATAAAAAGTGTACTCAACTATTAAATCAGTGTTCTAACTATTATGAGTTTTTGTTTTATGACAATGCAAGTTCCTAGTTAGACTAGTATATTAAATTAGCTATTGTACTAATTTACTAAGTTACCGTTAGTTCTGATTTATGTGGGTAGCTTAATTTAATCAGAAGTTCTTAATAATAATAACAAAACATTAGTTTGACTTGTTTACCAACTCAAAAAATATTCATAAAAAAAAATTATTACGGCAGCTGCAAAATGCATGTAATGTATAACATCTTAATGTAAAACATCTTAGTTGCCCTCAGAGACTGACAAGACTGCACAATAAAAACAATGAACTTAGTATCATGTACATATCCAACAGTTGAAAATAAGCTAAAGCTACTTTTATGCCAATTTTTTTGCAGGTAGCACTGTTTTAACTTTCTTATATTAAATGAGAATATGGCTAGATTTGTCAAAATGAAAATGTTCTACAGAAACTGGAACAAAAAAAGATTAGATCAGCCTTGCATACAGTACGGCTATAAACTAATAACAATCAAATATCCACCACACTATCATTCTAGCTCATGAAAACTAAAATAATATAGTTTTATGAATAAAATGTATTATAGCTTAGTGGTTCTCAATCTGTTGTCCTAGGACTCTCTTCAAGGAATTCATGAAAAGGTTGTATAATTATGGAATAATTGCTGATATGTAAAAAAGATAAGTTTGTCTGAAAACAACAACAAAAAAAGACTGAAATCCACTGTCTTAGGTTTATGTTGTTCACTCACATTTGTTGTGAATACATCCGTCTTTTTTCCCATGCTGATAATGGCCTTGTTGAAGCATTTTTTTCAGATGAGGCTTTTGGGTGATTTCTTTCCATTGTTCTATTGCCTGCACAAAATATTACACATACACTTAGATATACAAAATTTAAAGTATACATATATCATAAACACTATGCTGGCCACTAACATTTATGACGAACAATATTATAATGTAAATCAACAGTGTTGTTTACAAATTTTTGTTAATTTGAAGGACTGGCTTAGTTACTCAACAAAAGTGTTTAAATTTTCAAGCAATACAAAGTTTTAAATTTTACAAGCAGTTCAAAATACCACTTTTCTTAAGGCTTGTCTTAGTTTACCTGATGATAATCAATCTTTCTGGCCAAATTCCACTGAATATTTTGTAAATCACACTAAAAAACAGAAAGACACAGCCAGATGTGTGTTAAAAAATTGACATGTAACATACTTTCAACAAGTTTGGGTCTATTACTATAATTCATAATTGTGAAAGAAATATACAGTGTATATTAAAATGTACTGTTATAAGTCCATTTCTTACACATATTTCTTTGTTTTCAATGAATTAATCTTGAATAACTGGCCCATATTATGGCTGATATGCTATAAAATATTATTTCATCACAGACAAATACAGTTAATAAAGAAAGAGTTATAGAAATTTTGACCCGATCTTAATATGTCACTTACCAAATCCTTGACTGATTTTTTTTTTTCTTATGAGATATGGTTAGATTCAAATAACATATTTTCAGTGTGGGTCCCATATATACTGTAATTGTTTAAGTCAGATGCATTTGCAAATCACTTGTGACACCAAAACATTTTTTTTTCCCCAGTAAGTTCAGCAGCAAAAATGCAAGCTTATTAAATTATAATAATCACACATCCAAACCACATATAAAGATGTAGATAAATGATACTAACTATACAAACAGATTGTAGGTACTGAATCTGTTAAGGTTCATTCATCAGGTTAAATCTTGAGTTGCTATCAAATGTCAGTTTGACAATATACCTTTGGATTTAATTTACATAATTTCCTCCGGGAGATTTGTATGTCTGTTGTTGTAAAATAGGATTGAGAAAACTGTTGCAGAAAAGTTTGGATACTGTAAAGTTTGTATTTCATACACAAACAAGTAATAATTATAATTTACAGAATATCATTACACATGTTAAGTAACAAAATATACAAAAAACAACTTATAAATATAAAACACTTTGATTTTTACCATTAATTTGAAGCTAACCCAGCTACGTATCCATCAATGACAAACAAGTAATATAATTTTCAAAAATAGATTAATAAGCCAGGATATGGGAGATTTGGGCAAATTGTGCAAATGTTATACATGCTATTGCTACTGCATAAAATGAAATACTACAATACTAATCGAAGATTCGAACCTACAAAACAACTTGCACTAAATTTAGAAGAATAAAAATTCCAAATTCTATTACTAATACTAGTATTAGTGCTAGACTAATACTAATAATTAGTAATTCAAATGGTGACAAGCTTGAGAGATATAAAACTTCCGTCAAGCCATAAAAGCCTAACTGGCTAACGTTAAAAATAAAAGTAAATATTAATATTATTAGGCCTAATTTAGTAATTATTATAAACAGTGACACTAGTAAACGGAAATGGAACAACTTTTTCAACAAGTTAATAGAATTAGAAGTAGGATTGAAACAGGTTATTTTGGCAGTTAATGAGTTATGGCTACCTTACCAAACTTTAACAATAGTGATAAATAATTTAAATTTCATCTTTTTGAGGTTGTTAGTCTTAGTGGCACTATAATTTTGTATTTGTACTGTTAGTGTTACTAGTACTAGTAGTAGTAGCAACTTGCAAGTAACAGTAAGTTACTGAGTAACAGAAATTTTAAACTTACGCTATTCACAATTATTTACTGCTGCGTGAACTAAAAATGTAAACATATTTTACCATAAACGTCTTCTCGGTTCTCTAAAGATATAATGACTGATTACCTAGATTATCGATAGTTCTTCGAAAACAATTCGATCGTTTGGAAAAGTTTTTATTTTCCAAGATAACTGATCTTCCTCTGTTTCGTGAGGGTGCCATTTCTTGCTGAATTTAAGTTTTCCCACGCTTAATTTCCTGAGCTATGATTGGTTTAAACATATTCGTTTGCTGTTCTGATTGGTTATTTCGTGTTGATACTTTGTCAACCTGGTACACTCACGCACAAAATACAGTTTTTTGTTTGTTTGGGGTTAGGCACAAAGCTACACAATGGGCTATCTGTGATGTGCCCACCACGGGTATCGAAACCACGTTTTTAGCGTTATAAGCCTTCAGACAACTGCTGTGCCACTGGGGGATAGAAATATAAATAATTACAGTATAAGTCTTACACAAAAGCTATACTTTCACACTTAAAAAAATTGTAAATTATAGTGTGATATCACACAAATTACCTATCGTTTGATATATGTACATATAACACAGGTAAATCCAAGTTTATAAAAAATTTAGTCTCATCATCACGTAGATGCAGTCTTCAAATAATCAAAAACACAATTGCTATACATTTGGAATTGTATTTGTTCTCCAGCCTTGACAGCTACTTTTGAGATTTTGCGATAAAGATCGAAGAATTGATGACAATACATAATCTAAATAATTTGAATTAGTGGTGCTTTGTATAAAACAGTACCAGGTTTTTTATTTGTTTGTTTGTTTGTGTTTAAGCACAAAGCTAAACAAAGCAGACATGGATCTACTATTTTCAGTTAGGATGAGTTTGCTATAAACCAGTGTTTTTCGACGCCTAGCCTGTCACGTGTGAAACACCTTGCTGGTCAGTGAGATTTCACTTAAACAAATAAACAAACAAAAACCTACAGAATATTCATATATAAAACGTAATAGTTTTTTAATTGTACTTGTACTTTAGTAGTCTACAAAAGTTAATGAAGGCAGCGAGCTGGCCCCTGGTATCGAAAAGGTTGAGTAAAGCACAAAACTTCTCAATGGGCTATCTTCCCATCCCAGGTATCGAAATAAGATTTTTAGCGTTATAGGCCCATTGACTTATCGCTGGGCCACATGGAGACAGGCTGACAGGCCGATTTTAGACAAAGTAGATCACCGTAAACAAATTCTTATTTAGAAGAGTTTGCATACAAAACAATAAGTTAATATAAAAAAATATGCTATGTTTAGTACTCATAAAAATTAATAACTATTTACAAACTAAATTACACCACAGATATTATAGTTATATTTTAATCAACATTTGGAATATAATAACAACGTATCTACAGTGAGTGTTAACTTGATCAATATAGCTAGAATAGTTCGTCCTCAGTTGTAGGAAAACATTGCTTGGCGAAATATAAAGTGATTGAGACATAATTTATATCATCAAATTACATCGACAACAAGTATTCCATAAAAGATACCCGACCACAGACACATCCTAGCACGTCAACAAAGCTGCACTGCATATCAACGAGTGGATAGGAATACCGATGCTCTCTCAGCAAATACCACAAATGCCTCTCCCTAAATGGTGCCCTAGGTGAGAATACTGAAGAATCTGCAGTTCTAGCTGATTGTTTAGTAAATGAATAGGGTCAAGGGCAACCTATGGGTGCCACCATTATGGACCCAGAAACTGATAGAGCCTAGAATGAGTTTGGCCATCGATCTTAGGTGCAGTAATTAGGTTGCATCAAAATGGTTCATTTCTGATAAGTTTACTCATATAGAGTTGGCTAGATAGTGACTGGTAACTACTAACAAATACATAAAATGTGAGGCCAAATTTGTGGTTGATATCAGAGTTAACAGCCCTGATTGACCTTATAGTGTATCAGACACTTTAAGTAAAGTCACCACCAAGGACAATCCATATAGACTTTATTCTGGTGAATGTTGATTATCTAAACACGAGTGGAACAGTATGCTCCTGACGATGTAGGAAATGACCCATATAGGTTGAAGGTCGTCTTCAATCCTGGTACCTTAGGGATGGATCTAGTGTAAACATTAGAACAACGAATAGAGGACTGCATAAGTACTTGATGATAGAGTCATAATACGTCTGAAAGCACAAATGGTGTTCTGTGGTTTACCAGTAAATACAGTTTGTTCTCACCATCTATTGCAATGTTGGAACTAATGTAAGAAATACACTGTTTAGTGTCCAGAAAGCAGACTGCATTTGCTCAAACAGAACATGGAAGTACACACACACTGGCTGTGACAAAACTGTTTCATTATAATGAATTAATCTGGTAGTTTCTTGCATACTGACTTGAAATCAATTTTTAATAAGAAATAAAATATCATCTATCTAATGAGGTTTTCATGTTTAGTTTCTCCTGATTTTTGGTGTTATTAGAAGGAAAGGGCTTCTCATTTCTGGTTACAGATTGGCATAATGACTCCTACTGTTCTGTAAAACAACAGCCAAAACAATTTTGCTTTTGTGTATTAAATTCAGACCCTAGACAACAGGGTGTATTAAAAGAGGAAACAAAGAATAGACGTGTATAACTTTAATTAAAAAGCAGATGATAATAATGACTTTATCTAAAGGAAAGAAAACCAGATCAGTTGCTTAAAATACAAAATCAATATTGATAATCAGACTTCACGTCTGTTGATACAACAGAATAAGAGGCCCTAGTCCCTAGTATCAGTCAGACATAATTGCAAAACAACGCAATACCATTAAGAATGTTTATTAATATACAGTAGGGACAAAATATCCTTGATCTAAAGGCCTTGAGAATAAAGCATATTTAGCGTTATTGGCAATTTTTTCAACGTCTAACTGTATCAAAAAACTTGCATTAACGAATAGGGATCGTGATCATTGTTGGAGTCAGCATTATCTTCACCCTTAGTTATAGCGTCAAATAACATTCACGCGTTCCGCTAACAATTCAAGCGCCATCTGCTGTTTTAGAGTATAAGGTAAGGATATATTATTAAGTTAAATATAAAAGAATAATTACGAAACATTCACAACAATGTGTTTGCTTAAATAATTGTTCAAAGTGACTTCAAGAGTTTTCTTCTTGATGCATTCAGTGATATCAAGCTATGCTTCTTTCCCAAATGAACTCTTGACAACATAAAAACACCTGTTCAACCTATATGTATTTTATGGTGAAAAATATCAATTAATCAATTTCCTACTTTCAAACTACTAGAAATATGGAAAATGTTCAGCTCAGGTTTATGACTATTTAACTGTAAGAATTACTGAGAGAACGCCTTTGAAATTTCCTCATATTATTTATTAACGACAACTGTTGTAGTATCAGTAGCATCAGCTGACAGGCTTAGGGGCACATGTAGGGATGAATACAGTAATGGTTCAATTCGCGAAAGCATATCATTAATTAATCATGCATAAAGTGACTTATGTTCCAATATTGCTGTATAAAGACACACACAAATATATATACCATAGCATCTGTTTGTTGTTAAACACAATGCTAAACAATGGGCTATCTGTGCTGTACTAACTTCGAGTATGAAAACCTGATTTTAGTGTTATAAGTTACTGCTGAGCCACTGTGGGACACATAATATAGCCAATACCTTAACGAAAAGCAAAATGATGCCTACTCTAATGAAATACTCTGGCCTATACCTGTATAAATGACAAAGAGAAGAGAGAAAATATTCAACATATTGTCAGTGCCTCAACTTATCAACTTGTTTTTATACTTGTCATTACCAATGGTATCTGTATACTGCAATACTTTAAGTTTAGATTTTGCCTAGTGAAATACTGAGTGTAAAGGGCTGATTATAAAGAAACCACCCTTTTCCTATGTAAAATACAAAAGGGACCACAGTATTAGGTTTTGGGAATGACTGCAGAATCTTTGGATTTTTGTATGTTAATCATATATTCTTATGGAGGCTACAACGAATAAAGTCATAGACCTACAAACAATTTGATGCCTAAAGTGTTTAGAAAAACATGTTTAAAAAGTCAATGGTAAGAACTCCATCACTTAGTCTTAGACTAATAAATAAGAAATTGAATACACTCGTACTTTTGTTGTGCATATGAATCATTGTATCTGTTATTGATCCATAAACATAATGCTTATAAATAGTATCAAGTTAAACTAATACACATGCCATGTGTATATCATCCCATAAGCTTAGACACAGTATAAAGTTAAACTAATAGATTGTTGTGTAAGTTTGAAACTCATCGTATTTTGGAGGAGTTTGTAACAATGGAAATTCTGGTGGTGACTAATAGTGCACAAGAAATGATGGAGGAATTAGAACTAATGACTATACGGGATCCTGAACTCTAAATACCTGCCTATAAAGACACATCGAACACATATTGCCAATTAACCTACTATTATCAATACGCCATTTACTTTTAAATTCATGTTTTATGGCATTATTACCTGGGTTTAATTCAAACACTGAATAATGGGTTAACACTTCATTTCTACAATTTTAAAGCTTCATTTCAACATTCACTAGAAAACAATTGAAGAAAAGCTCAAACAGTTACTTTTTAGAATTTAAGCCTATGACAAAATATTTTAGTGCTATGGCTTACATCTATACTTCCACTACATAACATGTATTATGTTGTTTTTCCATCTATTTCGTATTAATTAACAAGTCGATGTGTAGTTTCTTGCTTTGTACAAACATTTAGGAATATAAAGCTTATACACTCATCTAGGAAGATAACAAAAGTATGAATACATGATCAAGTTATTCACATTGTTGGATATACAAGACTGTTTAGTGTAGGCATTGTTATTGAATTTATTTTGTGAGTTAGTATTTAATGATTGTTTAGTTTTTCATAACAAGAGAGTTAAAAATTAATCGTTTTGTTGGCGATAGTTGTGACTGGTTTGGTTGTTTAACTCGGTATGAGTCGTACGTTGAGTTTGCAATTACATTGTTGTCGAGACTTTACTAATATTGTTGACATCATATTACTCGAACCTTCGCTATTTCTCTCGTTGTTAAATCAGCGCCGTTCGCGTACTTTACGTTTGAGGCCTCAGTGATCAATGTATAAATATAGGTGGCCGGGCGAACGCAAGTTAAGAACTAAAGAAGCAAAGTAAAGAGAAGTAGAAAGTAAAGTCAAGTGCAGTCAGAAAAATTAGTTAGAGAAATAAAACGTCAAGTTAGTCGTCGTGTTAGTGATTAGCTTTAAAGAGTGATTTCTATAATGTGTTTCACAGCTGTATTGTAACAACAATTGGGGTCTAAAGTATCTGAACCAGCCTGAGTGGACTTTTGACAAGAAAATAGAAGTATTTAGAGTTTTAAATAGAACTTTGATATTTATAGTGTAAAGAATTTTTGTACATATGTTTGACTTGTTTTGAATATATTATTTCAAAACAAGTGGATTGTGCACTGTCACATTATTGTTCGAATTTATTGTCAACAAGTCACAGACACCTACTGGAGAAGAATTCTTAGCCCACTCATATACATAAAACCCTGACACACATCAGTCCAGTATTACACATTTTGCATTTATATGATTATACAAAAATCAGATTTGAGTTAGATGCCTTGGTATACTACTGTTTATTTGCATAATTAGTCTCGTTACATTATTTAGGCTCTTCTGCAAACTAGGAGGCACGTCAGCATCAATTTTTTTTTAATGATAGCTCACTTTTGGTTAGATTGGCTCCAACTCTGTAGCAAGTCTAACAGATTATCTTAATTATACGAACTTATAAAAGTAAAGAATAATGTAATATATCCGCCACTCTATATCTATTATATGCAATACCGACGTGGCCTTTCTCCCAATTCTAGAGCTCATCAGGCAGGTTGGAATACGACAAACACAGTAATGATAGAGCCATCATATTTATATCATCAGTTACTAGGACAATAACTATTTTGGTGTGAACTGCATCAAGTTGATGAATTATAATTTTTACCTGTTTTATTTAAGTCAATAAACTTTTTCAATTGGATACATATGCCACCATCCTGAAGGAATGGATGAAATGATCATTCTCTATGAACTTATTGCTCTGAGAAGTTTATGGGTGAATTGGATATGTAGGGATTCTTTTTCATTTTCATTTTACTCCTTACCTTGGCTCACGATAATTACTTCTGTTACTTTGTTTCCAAGGCTAGAGGGCCCGGCATGGCCAGGTGGTTAGGACGCTCGACTCGCAATCTGCGGGTCGAGGGTTCGCATCCTCATCCCACC
>NW_013666647.1:161840-166369 GCF_000517525.1 Limulus polyphemus | reverse complement strand
TCGTGTAGCTTTGCGCGAAATTCAAAACAAACAAACAAACAAACCAAGACTAGAGAGAAAATATGTAAACTAACAAATTGTATTAATTCTAACTTCCTTGTGACGAATTACGCACCATTGTTATTGCTGTTCTTTTTAGGAAGAACAAGATAAAATTTTTATCATTACATTTATTCATTGAACTCATACGCTAGAAAGCCAAGCTTAATGGTTAGTGTGTTATTGCTGCAAAGACGTGCTTAGCACTTTGAGGCTGTAAGTGTGACGTTCAAGTCTCACTATTTAGTTACCCAAGAGTAGTCCGACAGTTGGCGGTGGGTATTACTGATGAGCTGCTTTTACTCTAGTCTATCAATCAAAATAAGCAACGGTTATGAGCAGATTAAACTAAATAATTTTTTTCTACAAAACATAGAACTCTAAAGTATTAATAGCAAGAGTCCCTTTAAAGTAAACATTCTCAAAAAACAGAATGATCCAAGGAATATAATTTACGAGGAAGCACCTTTAATTAATATAGAGAGAAAAACAAAAACAAAAAATACCAAGTCAGTCTAATTTTCATGTAATTATCAAATTTTTATGGAGGCAAAAATCTAATCTTAATTTATTGTCAATTTTAACCTCTGATCATTTTATTTTGCTCTCTGTCTAGCTTTCCTACCATTTCTCAACAATATGATGTATGATTATTTTTATTATTGTATTTTCAGGGAGTTGTCTTTTTTTGATACTCCAATAATAGTTAGTGTGAAACTCTCACACTTTATGGAGGTTGCCAGAATATATGAAATACTTGTAATTCAAAGTTAATTACAGACTAGTCCAAAAGTGGCTCAATGTTTATTTTCTTATGCTACTTCCACAAATACTATTTTACTGGTTTGTACCATTTGTTTTGCGAATAATAAAAAATGAATCAGATATCACCCAGTTTGGCAACATTGCACCGTACAAACAATAACTATAGTATAATTTTAATATTTTATTGAACTTTCAAGAAACAAAATAGTATATTTTCCCTAGAGAGAAAATGGTGCATTAATTTTATATTGTCATTCCCTTATATGTTAGATCACATTTTATTAGCTTAATTTGCATATTCTAATATAATGGCGTGTCACTACAGATGCGAGCCATAGCATCACTGGTGATATTTTAAACATTCTATTTGACAGTGCAATGCCATCTCGGTTAGACTTATGGCTGTAGGATTATATCGCAGTCCTTTCTAAATAAAGATATTCGTATAACAAGATTTCTAAATGACGTAGAGCTAAATGATATAACATTTCGAAGAAGGGGACCTTCAATGTTTTCTATGGAAGTGGAAATCATTGCACAACGGAGTGTTTAGGACAGTAATTGGTTTCGGAACAATTGGGAACAAAACTTTCATTTCCAAAGTGAAGAATACGCTTAAAAAAGAGAATCATCTGACCCAAATAAACCTTATGATGAAACAGATCATATCATTTGATGCTGTTAAAAGGATATTAAACAGGAATTCGAAGACGAAAGCTGATAAGCCAAACATTCATAATTTTCCAACGTCTTCTCGATATCATCAGTTGTTTTCCTGAGAAATATAACAGAAGGCACTGGAACCACAGCTATTTCTTTTAACCACATAGCTATAACACGATTCACCTCCAATTGATTTTTGTACTTTTAGTCTTCTTCAACGTGTATAAAGTTTATAATTATTGAAATAATTCCAATATTAGAATGGTATTTGGACCATCATTCTTATGAAGTGTAATTACCCTCAGTAGTAACTTTATCAATGAATTCTCCCCTACTAGGTGCATGAGTGGATCAAAATAGAAAAATAAATCAAGGTTATAAATATTGTACCTCTAATAGATAATGTATTCTACATTATCATACAAGGATATGAATGCAAAGGACGAATATTTGTATATATCACAAAAAAGCCTAACTGTGAACATAAAAAATACTAAAGATTTATTTATGAATAAAAGGACTTCTGTATCGCAAAAGAAAATATGAATAATTGGTAATTAGGAAACGTAACTCTCGAAACTAGAGTTTTTGTTTTTATTTACATTGTCTAGTTTTCCTAAAAAATATTTTCATTTCTTTTTCGTTTTTCGAAGTAACTAATAAATAGTCAAATTTGCTGAATTATGCCTTAGTTAGCAACGTAATTTATAGAAACTCTACCCATTAAACCTTCTTCTGAAACAAAGAACCACACATATGCACACGTATCATAATTTCTCGCGACCTTTTCTCTATGGACTAATTAACAAATATTTTAAACAATAAATGGTTAAACAACTAAAAAGGTACGTTACAATAATGATCACATTTAACATTTAGCTTATAACTTCTTTTGTGTATCTTCTACTCGGTTAAGTCACCACTGGCTCCTTTGAAGTTGATTTTTTCCAGAGCGTTCCCGTTCGATGAATAGAATCTCCAGTCTCTTCAGTCATTATTGACCTATAGAGCTTTGTTCATGTGTTTTTTAATCGTTTATCGGCTTTGAAAATGGTCATTGTTCGCTTACTTGGATAGTTAAATTTAGCATACAAGCTATGTACACGTCTGGGAAATCTCACTGATAATGAACTGTTGCTAAAAGTCCGCAAGTGAGCCAAACCTTTGATGTTGGACATTTGAATGATTTGTTTCCTTGGAGCTGACTGCAGAGCTAGAATTTCGCTAGAAAAAGTTAGGGAGATGTTTTACTTTTACCTCGTTAAATCTTCAACTTTGAATTCACAATGTACTTAAAGTAATGATAAAAATACAGTTCAATCGGATTTCAATTTCATGTTACTTATTATTATTATGGTATATAACGCCTTATGCCGAGAAGCGTGATCTGTTGATCGATAGCTTGAAGGACATCATATCAAAATAAGACTTAGATAATTTTGAACAAATCTTTCTTCACTGACTTTATACGAGTCTTCATAAGAAGAACATAGCAGCGCATCAACTATACACTTTAATGAGATATAATGTAATGCACAATTTCATCTTCTCTTCATAAGTATATAATATTATTAGACAAATTTATCTTGAGTTTTGTATTTCTGTGCACTACATCGTTTATTACTACTACAGACTTTTATATAAAGGTGCATAAATTTTAATGGATTCATTTTGGGCCTCGTAGGCCACTAAATACATGTTTATTACGTTTTATTGTTTTCGAGATTAATTTAATGGGCTGATACCTTGATCTATTATAAATATGGGGAGTACCATTTTGCTAAATGTTTATAGCGCAATAAAATGATTTCCTTTGTATATGTTGTAAAATTGGATAAGAAAAACTATGATATTTAATATCTCGTCAGGTTTACTTAAATGTACTTAAAAGACAAAAAAAAAGTATGCCAAGTGAGAATGGGCTGAAGCTTACTTTGACTGGAAATGTTGTGTATTTATAATGAATAAAAATAATAATTGCAATAAATAAATTATAATACAAACAAATAAAAGCACTTTAAAAACTCTGTGAATCCCTTTAAGAAACAAGGATAAGTTGTTTTTATGTACTGGTGGAGTGCTCCACGAAGTTCAAACGTGCTATCCTTATCACACTGCCCCCAGTGGTACAGCGGTATGTCTGCGGACTTACAACGCTAGAAACCGGGTTTCGATACCCGTGGTGGACAGAGCACAGATAGCCCTTGTGTAGCTTTGTGCATAATTATAAACAAAAAAACCTTATCACACTAATAAAAAAAAGTATTGGTTCCTCCGAAGGTGTATATTCAACGTACCAAATCTGTATTCTTTCGATATGACACCGATCAGGCCTGATATTTTTGGTTCACCCTTCTATGTATAATACTTATAATATTCGGAAAATAATAACTTAAATGTTTCACCATACTATTTCCATAGTTTTTTACTCTTAAGGCGTGTTAGGTACTACGTGCTTGAATCAAAGTATATATTTACGAAATAGATAAAGCAAATGCAAGTTACTGACGTGTACAATATTTCGAATAGTTGTGGCAGAGGCTGGATTTCAAACTATGCGTAGAGTGCCATGGTTGGAGATGTTTAATTGCTTCCAGGAAAAATTATTTTGTTCTTGCTTTTTTATTACTGTTCAGGTTTAAACGAACAGATCTGGCTACATAAAAATAAAATCATTAAAACCTTTAGTTCTTCGACGAAACGATTACTTAACTATGGTACCAAATGAGTAGGTGCTTACTACAAGTAAAATCATTAAATGTCTTGAGTCTTTACTCAATGCTTAATACCCACGATAACATTGGATAAATTGCTTGTAACATAAATGGTTTCTGGATCTTATACGGTTTGGTTTGTTTTGATTTTGTTTTGGAATTTCGCGCAAAGCTACACGAGGGCTATCTGCGCTAGCCGTCCCTAATTTAGCAGTGTAAGACTAGAGGGAAGGCAGCTAGTCATCACCACCCACCGCCAACTCTTGGGCTACTCTTTTACTAACGAATATAACACATTATAACGGCCCCTCGGCTAAAATGGCGAGCATGTTTGGTGTGACGGGGATT
>NW_013666647.1:159014-161500 GCF_000517525.1 Limulus polyphemus | reverse complement strand
CTCGGTTTGTTTTGAATTTCGCGCAAAGACTACACAAGAGGCTATCTGCGCCAGCCGTCCCTAATTTAGCAGTGTAAGGCTAGATGGAAGGCAGTTAGTCATCACCACCCACCGCCAACTCTTGGGCTATTCTTTTACTAACGAATATAACACATTATAACGGCCCCTCGGCTAAAATGGCGAGCATGTTTGGTGTGACGGGGATTCGAACCCGCGACCCTCAGTATTGCGAGTCGAGCGCCCTAACCACCTGGACATGCCGGGCTATTCATATAGCAATGAAATAATTTTACAGAATAAAGAAACCTTAAATAAAGCAATAATGCTATTTTAGCACACACACACACACACTTGATTTTACAACTCTATATAAAAATTGATTTTAATGACCTGGTTAGAGTTTTAAATCCATTGAACGGTTAATTCATCAGTATAACAACTGAATTACATAATTTAAAATGTTTCATAATAAAAAAAATCATTAGTTTTTATATTTATGAGTACAGTATCTTTCTAATAAAGTTTACCTACAGGTTTTTGGTATCCTTATGAAGTTTAACAATTATCCTAACATTACTAACTTGAATATTTTTTACTGAACTTTGTGGTTAACATATTAACTTCATGTTATTTTCCTCTAATTCACAGATGCATTGATGATTTAATCAGTCTGAATAATCAGAGTATCATTAACTATATTACTATTATATGTTCTGCTGAAGTGGAAATGTAAAATTTGTAAGATGCTTAGATTTGTAAGTTTTTTTTATATACTGGATTAATTGGTTTCTAAGGTAGATCTCTTAGTTATATGACTTAAGCATATAACTTTTTAACATTATGCTTTTTTATATTCAAAAGATAATATAAATAGTTATTCAAGTTAATAAACAACAATATAAGATTTTACATAAAAATGTGTCAAATATTGTTACAGCCACACACGCACATATAGATATATATATTAATTGTTGTTTTCTTAATAGGGTTTACTGGCGTAAACTGCGTGGCGACATTATTTTTGATATTTCCAAAGTGCCTGATAGATAGGTCGTATTTAAGTTGACGCGTGCAATCGGCATTCATTTTTTACAACAGAATATTGATCAGAGTGAGGTTTAGTTGATACTGTTCGACCACGTTTTCGAATGTTGGATGAAAATCCCATTTTTCACACTTTAATTGCAGTACTTTTTAATCCACAAATCAGATAGGTGTGTGTGTGTGTGTTCATTATGGTGGCTGACATGGCAATTTTACGAGACAAGTCATACTTTCAGTCTTTAAACCACAGTTGTGGCTGTAGTAGCCCGACCACGTTTTCGAATGTTGGATGAAAATCCCATTTTTCACACTTTAATTGCAGTATTTTTTAATCCACAAATCAGATAGGTGTGTGTGTGTGTTCATTATGGTGGCTGGCATGCCAGTTTTACGAGACAAGTCATACTTTCAGTCTTTAAACCACAGTTGTGGCTGTAGTAGCCCGTCTAAGTTATCGAATGTTGGATGAAAATCCCATTTTTCACACTTTAATTGCAGTATTTTTTAATCCACAAATCAGATAGGTGTGTGTGTGTTCATTATGGTGGCTGGCATGCCAATTTTACGAGACAAGTCATACTTTCAGTCTTTAAACCACAGTTGTGGCTGTAGTAGCCCGACCACGTTTTCGAATGTTGGATGAAAATCCCATTTTTCACACTTTAATTGCAGTATTTTTTAATCCACAAATCAGATAGGTGTGTGTGTGTGTTCATTATGGTGGCTGGCATGCCAGTTTTACGAGACAAGTCATACTTTCAGTCTTTAAACCACAGTTGTGGCTGTAGTAGCCCGTCTAAGTTATTTTTCAATTAATATATTTTATTTTATTCTGTTCCATTGAAACAGCTACTTTTTCACAACCGACTGCAAATTATAAATTGTAATTTTGGTTGTGAGTATTTATGAGCTCGGATAATAATCTCTGCTCTTAATATTTATAATTTTTTTTTTCTCAGATGTGAAGCTTGCAAATAGAAGTTAAATCTTATAGACGGTGCACCCTACTGCTGTATCGTTCTACTTCTTTAGATACCTTTCTTCAAATGTACATTTTACTCTTCTTGCGTTGTAACTTGTGCCTTAGTTTTATCTGTCTGTCTTGTATGTGCGACCCTATTTTATTTTTCTTGTTGCTTAAAACGTTACTATTTCTGTTTGAGTTAATATATATATATATATCCACACAGTATATATATCTGCAAAAATAATTAGATCTATTTATTAAGATTTCATAATAAAATACTAAACATAATATTCTTGAATAGTCTAGCAACAATCTCAAATGAAGCCTTTATTAAAACATTTCTTTAACATTATCATCATTACCCCCCCCCAAAAAAAAGTACCGTATTTTTCAGTGTATATGACGCACTTTTTTACCCCAAAATTTTATATCAAAATATGCTTGCGTCCTATACACCGAAGGTATGAATAATATA
>NW_013666647.1:153477-158786 GCF_000517525.1 Limulus polyphemus | reverse complement strand
CCAGAACAATATCCAAACACATCTACAAAGAAACTACTGTTAACTTTTATCATAATATATATAATATATATATATACATGTGTAAATATAATTAAATAGGCGTGCATAGTTTAGTTCAATTGAATGTGTTATTTATAACAATAGTAGTTTTTTTCTTTAAAAACATAACTATTTATAATGCTCCCTAAATAATAAAAAAATAAATTACAGTGAAAGCAATGAAGATTTTGTAGGTTTTGAACCAAACTAAATAACAGTAAACTTTTTTTTTATTTATGGTATTTTCTTATTTTGATGTTTTGAGCTCCATTTGAAAGATTTTTATTGAACAAAAATTCAATTTGATACTTTAAAAATTAGTATATATTGTTCTAAACACAAAAGCGACTGTAGCTTTTTTTCCCCAAAAAAACTTGTCTTCAAAATAAGGGTGCGTCTTATATTCCGAAAAATACGGTAGCTCATTTTACTCGATTTGCATTTTAAAATTATATTAGTGAACGAATTCACCATTTCAAACTGATATTAACGAAAAGAAACATCATTTTTATTATTTTTCTTTTGTCATTGTAAACGTATTTAGAGAAACTTTCTAAAACCTTTTTTTTTGTTTATCTAGTTATGGAAAATCTAGCTAACCTTATTTTGTTATGTGCATGAAAGCGTTCTGTGGTTCATGAGTCATGTAACACTGCAGGAATGTTAATAAGTCTATCAGATGTGAACTTTGAACTTTAAAGTTCAAGGATAACACCTTGCTTGACCCGTTAGGCTTCGGGTGAGTCGTACAACTTCTTCTATTTCACGATTTAAACTTTTTGTATCTGCTGTAACGTTTTATGTTAACTAGGTTTTATCTATGAGCGGCACTCCTTGTTTTACCGTCAATACAAGTATACTTACCCGTAGAAGGACACATACAAGGACAGCTTATTCTTCCGATGGACTGTATAATTTTATTACCTCGACATGGTGATTACTTGGATATACGCCCTGCTAATAGACGTGTTGTTTGGTGATATTGTTGTAAATCTCATCACGTAAAAACCCGTGTTAGAGTCGAGTTCTTTCAATGTAGAAAAGTAATCATCTATATCACAGAAACAAAAAATTATCACATGTTATTCCTTCTAAGTGCATGTGATTCCATTTTCCTTTCTCTTTTTAATAACTGGCATTCTGGAAACCAAAATTAAAGGAAACAAACGCATAGTGTATGATGTGATTAAATCAAAAATAGTCTGTGAGACTATTCTGCAACGTAATGTTTACCTCAAAGCACATATAATAATAATAATATTGATTCTAATATATAATATTACTGGGCCGTAAAATAGAATTAATAGTTAAATTATTAGTAGTACTAATAAGTCACGGTATTGTAAATTACTAGCCGATTTCGCCCAGGAACTCACAAAACACTGAAATATTTGTATTATGTGATAAAAAGAGTTACATGCAGTACGTATATTCCTTACGTTTCCAATAATACATAATTACATATGCTTGATTAAAGATAAAAAAACCGAAAACTTTGTCTCACTTTACAGTATAAGAAAGAAAATACATTAAAGCACTAGAAGGCCAATCTCATAAATCAAACATGATCCACATTTCTATCGATAAAGTTAGATAAACTGGTGAAAATATTATAATGCTTCAGACTATTTTCTGTGTAATATGGCATCTTCCTTTGGCAGAGATCGTCGTTCATAAACGTTTAGCTACAGCTGTGATATTTTTAATACTCTTAACATTTAACGCCCTGTTAATTAAGTGAATTGTGCCTACGTTAACTCGCTCATCGTGTACCCTCGATAAGATATCAAGGAAGTTCCAGACTAGAAAGAAGACTTTATATTGCTTGTAAGTTTGTGAAACTTTTGTTTATAAATCATTGTTTGTAGTAATTATTCGTAATAACTGTTATTGTAAATTGTATTGTTGTGTGTATATATTAAAACATATTTGTCTTAAAAACGAAAACGGTGTGTATCAATCTTGTTGGCAATCATAACCTGACTATATATCGGCTTTTACTTAACTGCTAAATCTAATGTACAATTAAACTACTAAATTTAAAGTATCATTTAACTCGGTTACAGACCATTTGAAATTCTAATACCTAACGCTAATGAACTGAAATTTGAAGATTATTTTCTATGTTTTGAGTACTTTTTGCTTATTTGGGCAAAATCTGGAAAGTCCTTTATTAATATTAAAACTTAAGTAAGTGGAATACAAGTTTCTGAATTTGAATAAAGATGAATTTTTACCATTGATATATTAGTAGAAATGATAACATTGTTGTAACTAAATCTGACAAAGGGAACAACATTCTTATTTTAGACAAAGTGGAACATTTTAGCAAAGTAGATAGCATGTTAAGTGATTCAACTAAATTTGTCAATCTTGATGAAGATCTTATAACGCCAGAGAAACTAAATTAGAAAGACATTTATTGAAATTAAAGAAATATAATTTACCAACTCCGATACAATACTCAGAACTGTGTCCATCAGGAAATGATTCGAAGGTTTTTTTTGGACTTCCTAAAGTGTATAAATTAGGATGTCTATTCCACAAATATGTATTAGAAGATTTTTAGTTGGTTTCTGAAATATACTTTGAAGATTGCTTTGGATACTTTCATGAAATTTAAAATTTCATAGTAAAGTTTATTATGCTAGTTTTTGACGTTGAAACCATGTATACTCATATCCTTTTGGAATAAAGAACATAGTTAACTGTGAAACTAGTCTTTAATGAGGATTTAAGTGAGTTATGCATTCGAAATTTTGAGTTTTTGAATATTACTGTACATAGCCACCAGAAATCACATATTACTGTACATAGCCACCAGAAATCACATTTTTTGTTATGAAAAACATAATATTGTCGGAGGTGAGTATATAACACTGTCATCATTTTCAAGACTCCTGTTCATGATTATCTAAATATTAAGTACAACAGTATTCGATTTATTACTGAACACTGCTAGCAAGGTAATAAACTTGAATCTTTGGATACATTAGTTCGTAACTGTGTTGGCAACTTTGAGTACAAAGTTTACCATAAAAACACGATCACTGGTTTGTATTTTAACTTTACAAGTTATCTTTCAATTTCGTTTAAGGAAGAACTTCAATAAGATCCCAATTCATCGTGCTGATAAAATCTCTAGCACCAATGGATTTTTGCACAGTTTTATAAACAAAAAAAAAAAAAAGATTTTTATGCACGAATGGTTTCCCTGTCTATTTGATATCTAGAAATAATATTGACAATATGAACAAACAGAATTTTATAAAACAACTAAGACGTGTTTTGTAACCAGGATGTAATCTTTATATATATCGAATCCCCCCTCTCTTTCCCCCACTGTAAGCATCAAATGTGGTTTAGCGATTCACCCGTACTTGTTGCAAACAAGATTATATTGGATCCGCTACGAGATGACTACAGACACGAGTGAAAGAACTTTCAATTTAATGGCACCGAATAGATTAAGCTTATTAGAACATGTCTTAGTTGATGTAACGTGGTTGTATTTTAAGATTATAACTGAGACTAATGACGAACAAAGCCTCGATATAAAAAAAAGTTGCCTTATTCATAAAGAGGCCGCAACTTCACCAAATGAGTTCAGCATGGGAATTACTGCTCATTACTACACATATAAAAGGTCAGTAGCCAGGACATTTTAGGCGTTGAAATGATTTAAAATCTTACTGCCAGACGCTAATACACACAAATCTTTCAACCTGATAATGTTATTATAACAATGACCAAAAATTAGATGACGAAACATATATTAAGAAATCAAAGAGTATTTGTTATCTGACGTCCAATTTTCTTCTTCTACCGCAGTAATTGTTGTAAACCTGTATACTCCAAGAGGGATAAAATATAGACTCTAATACTGGGACGTTACAGATGGAAAATCAACATACGGACTGCGATAGTAGCTCAAGCTTAATTATACTATGGGTATAAACTAGCTAATATATATATGTACATATAGAATAAACTTTCTACTTTAACATATATGAAAGTCAATTTTTAAAAAATCATATCGTTAGCACAAAGTTATAGGTTTGGATCGACTAATTTTCGATAAACATAAAATATTTTACTTCAGCCAATGTCTTCTCTTGGTATTCTTATTTACTTTTCAGGTATCCTGTTATGTAAATACGTGAACTTCTGGCTTACCTTACCTCAGTATCTGTTTTCCATTATTATTACACTCATTAAAAATTCACCTATAGAACAACCAGATGCTCTAATTAGGTATTAGTTTACAATAAAAAATTCAAAGTAGTTAAAATTACCATACGGAACAAGAAATGTGTGGTTAACATTTCTGTCAATCGACGTTCATTTGAATGAAGTATAGAACTACCAACACAGACCACATTTCCTGTATATGTTTACGGTTTAAACGACTTATTTGGTCAAAATATGGAGAGTCTTTTATTAATATTAGAACTGAATAAGTGGAATAGTTTGCTCGTTGTTATGAAAATGTTTGATTCTAAGTATACATGTTCATTTTATTATAATAATTATTGCGTGACAAATACTGGTACTTTTCACAAATTCATGTCACTATTTTGTCACTAATAAAAAATAGCAAACTCAGTTGAAAAAAGTGTCTTATAGTACAAAAAGTAGTGCGTAAAGACAGAAAAGAACTTCTTTCCCAAAATATGCATTAACAACTTTTTATTTGGTTTTCTGAAAGATTATATTAATAATGAATATACCTTGAAGGTTGTTTTGAATTCTTTAATGAGATTTAAAATTTCATAGTAAAATTTATTATGCTGATTTTAACGTTGAAACCTTGTATACCCATATCTCTTATTGTTATTATAGATATGTACAAGTAAAGAGAAAACTTTTCGAAAAATGAAGTAAGTGTAGAGATGAATAATATCAATCCTTTAAAAATAATGCAAACAAGATAATAGGAATGACAATTGCACCACAGACAAGAATTAACATATAAAAATACGTATAACTATTTAATCACAACTGAGTTTAATTTATCCTATTTTTGTCTATTAACATACTACTACATTGTGTGTCTGTGCTATTATTTAGGGATGATACGAATGCTATGTCTATTATCTTGTTTGCATTATTTTTAAAGGATTGATATTAGTCATCTCTACATTTTTCGAAAAGTTTTCTCTTTACTTGTACATATCTATAATAACAATAAGAGATATGGGTATACAAGGTTTCAACGTTAAAATCAGCATAATAAATTTTACTATGAAATTTTAAATATCATTAAAGAA
>NW_013666647.1:148436-152696 GCF_000517525.1 Limulus polyphemus | reverse complement strand
ATCTTATCGAGGGTTTACGATGGGCGAGTTAATTACAATTACGAGTTGACGTAGATACAATTCGCTTAACGGGGAGCTAGCTAGCTAATTTGTCCTTCCTTATTCACCAGCCACACATGCCGAGTTTTCCACCGTGAAGTCATATAGTGTTTTCGTAAAAATACTAATGTCCAATGAGAATCCACTGAAGTTAAATGATTTGTAATGTTCGAACTTTGTAAATGCTTCTGGTCAAATATCTGAAGTTTTCCGATTGATAAGCATTATAACAATTACAGTTATAGCTTCCGCAGTTTATAGCACATTGACGAAAGCAAACTAATAATAAATACTCTTTTATGGCGAGTTGCGTTGGTTATATTTATAGGCGTGTGGAGAGTTTCTAAAGAATTCAGATTACTTAACAATAGAAAGCTACATTAAGTGTTTACGTATACACATATATTATTGATTCTTACACTCAAGAATCTTCTAGAACTTTAGAGAATAGGCGGGAGTGTCGCAATACATATTTAACTGTATAAGTTATGTACACTTGTAAATATAAACTTAAGTGAAGCAAACATCGATATTAAAGTAAATATATAATAATAAATCCGTCACAAACGTCACATGTTAAAGTCATTTTTTTTGCACTTGGATTATAATGTATTTTATAGAAAGTTATTATATATATATATATATAATTTCAAGTCATTGATTTTGATTTAATCTAATTATGGTATAGACGTTTTTTTATTATTTTATTTTAGAGTTTGTGTTATAATTAATAAGCCACTTTCTTGAAAAATTTATGAAGTCGTGTGTTAGGTGTGATTTGTTTCCAACATGTTTTTAAAGCAAGAAAGGAGTTGTCATGGAACTATTTTCTAGGCATGTTTAAGTGACGTTATGATGATACTGAGAATTTTTTATAGAACCAAAGTTCTTGCAAAATACTCTGAATTAGGAGAAGTAGACTTGCCTTTTTGCTACACCAAGAAACGCTCCTAAGATGGCTAATACCATCTCCTGAGGTGAAAACAAGATTCAAAATCACGTGAAGGAGAATTAACAACAGATGAGAAAGGAATACAATCAATGTGGTGTAGAGAACAAAAATACCTAAAGTTGAGATATTTTATCCAACATTTTGCCTGAAACACACCTGTTCATTAATATGGCCAGGGTAAATCCGAGGGTTCATGATTATTGTTCCTTAGCGAAGAACGCGCATCGCAATTTAGGGCTGTGGGTGCACTATAAGAGTGACTACAATTTATAAATTATAAAATATTTGGAAACTAGTTCTAGGAAGATAGATTGTTTGTTGTGTTTCGCGCAAAGCTATTCTTGGGCTATTTACGCCAGTCGTCTCTAGTTTTGGAGTGAAAGACCAGAGAGAAGACAGCCAGTAAACACCATCCACCTCCAACCCGCTGCTTACACTTATCGAAATGTGAGATCTGACCGTCACTCTTATAACGGTTATTACAAATAGTTATTACACACAATGATTTATATACAAAAAGTTTTAACCTTACAAGCAATATAAGTGCGATGTTTATTTGTTGGCGACGGGATGTAAACCACGGAACCTCGGATTCAAAGTCCGATACGCTAACTACTACACTGGGTTTAGCCTAGAAAAATAGAAGTAGCTAACGTTCTAACTAACCTAAATGAACACACACACAAGTTTCTATCAATGCGACTGATTAGTTCCTTCCTTCACTTCATATTTTTTTCGGGCCGGGCGTGTCGGACTGTGGATCTAAGGATGCACGATTTGCATCCCATTACCGCACGCACACACACACTTTGGGGCCGTTGGTGTGTTACAAGAGTGAAAGTAAAATTATACTATTGGATTAGAGTAGCTTAAGAGTTGGCAGTGCGTACTTTTGAAAAGCTGCCTTCCCTCTAGACTATCAGTTCAAAATTAGGGAAGTTAGTCCTTGTGTAACTTTGCGCGAATATATGAAAAAGACAAACAGGAACAGATTTCTACGCCCTTTCAGCCGTGGGGGCGTTATAATGTGACCACTATTCGTTGGTAAAAGAGTAGCCCAAGAGTTGGCGGTGAGTGGTGATGACTAGCTGCCTTCCCTCTAGTCTTACACAGCTAAATTAGGGACGGCTAGCGCAGATAGCCCTCGTGTAGCTTTGCGCGAAATTCCAAAACAAGCAAACCAGTAAAGCATCTTAAAATAAGGGGGAAAAGTTTTTCTTTTATAAAGTGAACCCGCATTTTTTCCCATGATTATAGCTCTACTTTCTCTAAATCTACATTAACGTAAAACTTGGATAACAAACAATGTCCGTGTTTAAAATAAAGTAAACTAAGTCTTCCAGCCACCTGCCGAATTAGTTCTAGTTGAAGTAAAAGCATGTTTGGTGGGATGCTGATTCGAACCCGCGACCCTCAGGTTGTGAGTCGAGCGCCTTATCCACCTGGCCATGCCGGGCTTCTGCTTTTATACTAAGGTATTCTTAGAAACGTCGTATCCTTTCCTTTCAACAGACAGTTGGTGTACATTAAAGTTTTTAAACCTACTATGTCTACTCTGCCTAAATTTACACTGAAAAAACGAACTCACCAGTTGTTCAGGTTCATTCATTTTATTTATAAAGGACTTGAAAAAAAACTCCAATTTACATTTCACAACCCACTACAGTTTATGCGTTTGGACCTTTTAGTTTACTAGGGGCTTTATTGATCTCAACCATTAATGCAAATACCGCACTTTTTCAAGGTTAAAAATTCTGGATAACTTACACGAGGTGTGTGTTTAACTGTCCACGACTGAAAGATTCTGTTGTTTTTCTGTGGAATTCCTTTTTTTAAATTATGAAAAATATGTCGTGCAAATTCCTGAATATCTATATTCTACCACAAAAAAAGTAATAATACAGTTTACTCGTGTTGAGTAAACCACTGCCAACCTGACATTTATTTTGCAAACAATGTACATTACATATGCCCCAAGTGTTCCTATTGTTGCGTCAGCGAGGTCACGTGACTAGTATCACGCCACGTCCTTCTCGAAGATTCGTGAATTATCGGGAGACTGCTAGATTGGGTATATATGTAGGACGGTCACAACGTGACGGGGATATGTGTAATTGAACTGAGTATTGTCGAGCACGTGAGACGTTCTTTGATAATTATAGCGTTGTTATAGAGCGACTGTTGAAATTAAGTGTATCTGTAAAGTTGTATTCGGAAAGAATAAACCAGTTTTATTTAAGAAAGGACTTGTGTCGCTAAAGTTTCGTTGGAACAAATTTACAGAAAACTAATTAACGAACGAACGGAGAAGTAACACTGTTTTACTTAAGTACTTCCATACATCGAACATACTCACCCTTTCAGCCACGGGGGCGTTATAATATTAATGTCAATCCTATTATTCGTTGGTAAAGAGTAGCTCAAAGATTACGGTGGATGATGTTGATTAGCTACCTTACCTCTATTCTAATATTTCAAAATTAGAGGTGGCTAGCGCTGGCAGCCCTCGAGTGTCTTTGCGCGATATTCAAAAACAAACAAACTTCCATGCATAAGTCTATTTTGTAATGATGAATGTTAAGGACACGAAACCAAGAACAAATTAAAACACCAAAGATGAATAACTAACTATTCGAAAAAATCAAATATTCTACTCACTTATGTTAAAACTATGCGATACGGAATTGTTGACGTTACCTCAATAAAAATAATTTTATATTTGTGCTTACCAATAAAAAAAAAAACCACTTTAATTGCTAATGATGTAAACGCAACTTGGTTTAAACTGTTCTATTTTTCTTATTTCAAAACGAAAGTCAAAACAGTCCAGGCTACCGACACATCTGAAATAGAAGATAAATAAATAAATGTCAACATCTCAGCTGATTTAGAAGTAACCCATAGTTTACCACAAAGTCGTTAATGATGTCAAAAAAACGAACCAGAAGTTCGAGTTTTTCGGTATGGTTTGTTTTGAATTTCGCGCAAAGCTACACGAGGGCTATTGGATAAATAAATAAATGTCAACATCTCAGCTGATTTAGAAGAAACCCGCAGTTTGCTACAAAGTCGTTAATGACGTCAAAAAAAACGAACCAGAAGTTCGAGTTTTTCGGTTTGAATTTCGCGCAAAGCTGTTTGTTTGTTTGTTATGGATTTCGCGCAAAGCTACACGAGGGCTATTGGATAAATAAATAAATGTCAACATCTCAGCTGATTTAGAAGAAACCCGCAGTTTGCTACAAAGTCGTTAATGACGTCAAAAAAAA
>NW_013666647.1:142000-147538 GCF_000517525.1 Limulus polyphemus | reverse complement strand
TTGGGAGTCGAGCGCCTTATCCACCTGGCCATGCCGGGCCATGCCTTACTGGAATCATTTCAGGTGTCCCTGCTTTCAATAATATATTTTAGAAAACTATGATTTATTTTTTCATACATAGAGAATGCCCTTTACAAAAAATGAATAAGAAATAATGTTACAATTCTTAGTTATTTATTTTGAAGCGAGTGTGCATGATATTTTAATTAATCTTGTACCACACATATATTTGAAGAATTAATAGCATTTATTCCTTTATACTCTTTAGCGTACTCACGCCAAAGGTATGAGTCAAAGATGATAATCCTGGTTTGGTTTTTCGAATTGCCTGTGCCCAGAGTTACTGATGAGGGGTGAAATTTCCCGAAAGTGGTATAATTCAGAAACAGATGGTGAATCTGAGAAGACACTTGGCCCCAAGTTTTTATTCTTCGAAATTCACAATTTTGGTGATTAAAAAGCAAAACAGAAATACATTATATTCAAGTGTCGCAAAGACACTAAAACGACAACAACGATGAACTGATGTTCGGCTCGAAATTCTCCGGTCTGAGCACCATATCCGTATCATATTTGAAACCGGTCGCATTGTGGTTGATTTAGTAAACCAAGAATTTATCTAAATTACTCAAGAATATTTTGCGTCAAACATATTCATTAAATAGTTTTTTGTTGTTGTTTATTACAAAATGATTTGATAAACTTTTCAAAAACAACATATATTGACTGACCTGCATTACGAACAATGTAAAACACCTCTTTCGTTGTTTTGTATGAAACATTCACTTGGTGGTTTATCTTGAAAGTCAAACCGAGAGGTAATCTACCAAACAAAAACTGTATTTGGTTCACAGTTTACCACTCCTTTCGCTCTCACAGTTGACTTTCTTTTAGGGATGATTTTCTGTTGTCAAACTTCATATTTCTGCATATATTATTTAAAAGAAATTAATTTTATTATTGAGTATATCTCAAGAACACGTATTTCGCATGATATGAACAAGGCATATAATTATTATTTTTTAACCTATTCACAGGGATTCACTTTGAACGAGACTTATTTATTTATCATTTAGTATATATAATCCTCTTATAGCCTGTCCACTGAAATAGAAAAGATTAAGTTTTGCAAAATATTTTTCGTCAAATTAAGCGTTCCTTTCTTGCGAAAATGTCGTTTAGCTAAAAGCAAGGAAACCCCACAGAAAGGTAATCGGGAACTGAAGTACACACGTATAATTCCACCATATTTCAGAGTAATGAATACAGAACACACAACAAGGCTATTGTTTAACAGACAGTTAACACATGATCTTCGGTGATGTGTTGAATGTTACTATATACATTAGTAAACGCTCTAATTTGCTGATACTATTTCTGTATAATTATAAATTGGAAGTCAGTAAAATCAAAAACCCCTCTGTCACTTAATGCTTAGTATCTACACAACCTATAATACACTAATAACCATACCAATTTTATAGTAACTTTTGTCCCACCCTATATAAACGAGCTGATTGAAGTATGTACATTATACATGATTGCCAGGCAAGAGTTATAGAAATATGACATAAAACGTAATTAAATTTAAACAAAGTGTTAGATTTTAAAAATGCATTAAGTGTATTTTATGGAAATATCAAAATTGTAAATTATTTAACCTAGTGAAGGAATCAATAGAAGTTCGCCACAGATGCCAATCAAGTTTCAAGTTCCCTTTTGAAGTGGTAACATGGGTCTTTTTTTTAAACAATTAAAAGAGTCATGTATCAGTATATTTTCTGTGTGTTTTTGTTTGTTTGTGTAGATAAAGAACATTTGATCAGTGTTTACATTTTTTGTTACATTGATCTTTTACAATGCGATTTTCTCAGAAGGATAATTATTTACCAATCAGGGATTTACAGGATCAGAACAACTAAAGATTTCATATAACCATTATTAACTAATTATGAGGGAAAATATTATGCATAAAAGTGGCGCAGTAGGTTTAAAACGTAGAACATTCCAGATGCTTGTTTTGTTGGAAACAGTATAAAGCCCACAATCCGCAATGTCTTGTAATGTGTTTGGACGTTGTTTTTTTTTAAAACAGGATATTTTTCTAGGAATACTTACAAAATAAAGAAAATACTTTTTCAAACAGAACTGATGTAATATAGCTACCCTCCAGAACCATAAACAGTTTACCAAGAGGTTTTTGGAACAAATTACTTTATTTTCAAATTATATGGATATTTAGATGAATAAGACCCCAATACTGAATTAGGTTAACATCTAATTACGTCCTATGTAGATATATGTCAACTGTGAGAACCAAGAATGTTTATGGTATATAGAAGAGTAAGGATTTCCCGAGCATGTCGTCAACCGCAAAATATTCAACAAGTCTAAATAACATGAACAACAAGTGATTAGAAAGCAGGATGTTAACATGAAAATTTAAACAACTTGAAAGTATTAAGTAAGAGTAGTTGGTTCTTTCATATATTTGAACAAACTACACAAAGACTCTTTATGTTAAGATTAGAGTAGTGGCTCTCAATTTTTTTCGATTTCCCTTCTACTTTGTGTTTAAACCTCATTTTAAAGTCCCACCCTGGTCTGATTTAAAAGAAGTAAGAAAACTTTGTAGCTAAAACAATATTTTAAACATACTAATGAGAAGGATGTGGTTGTTTCTATCTGGTACATATCTAGTGCAATTTTTATCGATTTTAAACTTAAATTGGGTATATTGCAAATTATTAAATTTTTACAATATTGTTTTTTTTTTTTGCGAACTACCAACATTAGGTCAACCTACCACAGTTTGAGAATCTCTGGACTAGAAATAAATCTGCAAACCAACAGGAACCACCGCTTACTCTTGAGCCACTCTAGATGAATAGAGAGTTTTGACCCGGACGCAAACCATGAACCCCATATTCACAATCCGTCACACTAGGTCACGACCGGTCCAATAAGAAATATATCGTTTCAACTTTAGATAGTAGCATTTTACTATAAGCATCATGAACAAAATAACATGGCTCTATATATCCTCTCAAGCAAGACAAAACTAGGGAGAATCATATATTCACCATTTTTATATTTTAGTTTGTATTATCTGACATTTCTTAATGTTATCTCAAGATTGATAACTCTATCGTAAGGCAAACGAAGCTATTTTACTTCGTGAGTAAACATAACACAACATAAAATCAAATCTTGATTACTTTACTAAATAATTAGTACTAGTGTAAGAATTATTAGCTGAAGTAAAACTTAAAACTACAGTTTAGTTATCGGGTATTTTTATCCTGAATGGTACCTTATACGATTTAAGGGGCTAACTGATGAGGTCAAGGACCCCAACTTTGAAGCAGAGACAAACCTAATTTAGCGCTACTGACCAGAATGAGGACAAAAATTCAACAGCACTCATCACGGTTGCTCTTAACAAAATAGTAGAATTGGGTGTCATATAATTAAAAGTGCGAACCGTATTGAGCGGTACATCGCAGACTCGAATTTTGAAACTTTCTATCCACAACCTTGCAGGCTAATTATTAAGGCCATTTCCGGCCCATTAAATTTAGGCAAAGTTCTATTAAGAAAAGCACACTTTAGATGACTAAAAAATGGAAAAAATTACTCTCACAAAATGTCATAGAACATCAATAGAAATAACCATTAGGGTATAATTATGAATCCAGCATCCCATAGTACCAGCTCGATTTGTTTTGTATTACAGTATAATATTAATTTTTCTGTCAAACCTGAGGTCTGATTCTAAGTTCAATCTGTTTATTGTGTAAACTTGCGTATACATATACATAAATATATACATAATGCTCAGTAATATTTTATAACAATAATTTACTTAGCCATTATGTAATTTAACCGATTTTTAGTTTAAGATTTCGTTTGCTACTAGAAACTACCTAATAAAATATTACTTTGATCAATATTTTACTAAGAAGCTTTTATGTTAGTTTTTATTTTGTTTCCTCTTCTAAATTATGTACTTCTTACAAAGTGTCATTGCAATCTTTTCCTAATTCCATATGAGAGATCAAATTTAAGTTTACAATGAAATAAATAAAAGTAAAAACAGCAATCACTGTCGTTAAGCTGAATTGCGTATGTGACACTTGTTTAAGAAATATCTGTGGAACATTATTCATATAGTTAACGAGATATGTAACAGGAGTATCGTATACAATAACATCTACCGTCAATTTATATGATTTACTGTACAACTATGATACACGAATCTGGATTCGTTTCCGATCTACAGCTGAATTCTTTATGTAGTTTGAATAATGCTTTGGTCGAGCAGAAAACAAAATGTGTTGTATGAGTCGAGAATATCTAATTAATGAATCTGGCACACTTAAAAAGTACAACATTGTTATACCTGACCAATTGTTGGCTAGGTAATGTCACGTACAGTGTTAACATACAACAAAGATGTACACATTAATAGAAAAACAACTGAAAGAAAATTTTCACCAATAGATATAGCTTTTAAAAGAATGAAGATTTTAGTCATGCGAAACTAAGATATATGTAATTTAACTTCTGAATTAGTTTTGGAAATCACAACTCTTTGATTTTTGAATATAAATAACTTACATTTTAAATCACGAATTATCTTATGGCATCATAATATCGCTTTTTAACATTTAAAAACATGTTAAACAGATTCACAAGTAAAAGATAATTAAATCAATTTAAAGTATTATCAACAATACAAATTTTATCCTAGACTAAGCGGTAATGCTGTCCATATACTTAGTGAGCCTGTTTAAGCTATTCATCTCTTTAAGCCTATTCAAGGCAAAGACTTATTATACACAAAGGAAGGTTATACGTTTTTCAATGACTGAAACGAAAAGATGCAGAAGACCAGTTTCGCTGAAGTCACATCTCATCAGTGCTGCTTGGAAGAGCGCAGCAAAAAATAAAAATAAAGTAGGTCTCATATAGTAGTGGAATAAGCAGCATATTTGGTTTTGATGTATAGTCATTTACTGCTGTGGAAGTAGCGATTCACAGAATAGATTAAGCTTCTACGTCATCTTATCTTTGATGAAATTCACGTCTGGCGAAGAAAAGAAATCAACAACTAAATAACATTTATCTTTCTCACAACAGTGAATTTATGCACGCCGGATATTTCGTGGCAACGGGCCTCGAACACGGATTCGCAGTTCGAGCCTGCTAACCACTAGGCTTTGTTCGGCCCAGTTGTTATGTTGCTACCAAACTGCCACATAATTCTGCTTATCCAATTGTTGAAAAAAAAAATCCCCGTGTAAATTCAGATCTGTATGAAAAGCAGTTTGTCGACGCCAGCAACTATTAAGTATTTGCTGCAGAATTAAGTTGATTCAAAAATGTTCAATTACTTCTAATAATGATATCTATGGATACTCGCGTTTATAGCATAGCTAATAAAATAGAGGTGCCCGGCATGGCCAGGTGGATAAGGCGACTCGACTCACAATCTGAGGGTCGCGGGTTCGAATCCGCATCCCACCAAACATGCTC